>NW_025334233.1:0-47475 GCF_014858855.1 Bufo gargarizans
TGCTGCACACCCCAGCTCCTCACTGCTGCAGACCTCCAGCTCCTCACTGCTGCAGACCCCCAGCTCCTCACTGCTGCACACTCCCTGCTCCACTTATCTGCAGACTTCCTGTCTCTTGTAGCAGCACACCTCCAGCTCCTCACTGCTGCACACCTCCAGCTCCTCACTGCTGCAGACCTCCAGCTCCTCACTGCTGCAGACCCCCAGCTCCTCACTGCTGCACACTCCCTGCTCCACTTATCTGCAGACTTCCTGTCTCTTGTAGCAGCACACTTCCAGCTCCTCACTGCTGCACACTCCCTGTTCCACTTATCTGCAGACTTCCTGTCTCTTGTAGCAGCACACCTCCAGCTCCTCACTGCTGCACACCTCCAGCTCCTCACTGCTGCAGACCTCCAGCTCCTCACTGCTACAGACTCCCTGCTCCACTTATCTGCAGACTTCCTGTCTCTTGTAGCAGCACACCTCCAGCTCCTCACTGCTGCAGACCTCCAGCTCCTCACTGCTGCACACCTCCAGCTCCTCACTGCTGCACACCTCCAGCTCCTCACTGCTGCACACTCCCTGCTCCACTTATCTGCAGACTTCCTGTCTCTTGTAGCAGGACACTTCCAGCTCCTCACTGCTGCACACTCCCTGTTCCACTTATCTGCAGACTTCCTGTCTCTTGTAGCAGCACACCTCCAGCTCCTCACTGCTGCAGACCTCCAGCTCCTCACTGCTGCAGACCTCCAGCTCCTCACTGCTGCAGACCTCCAGCTCCTCACTGCTGCAGACTCCCTGCTCCACTTATCTGCAGACTTCCTGTCTCTTGTAGCAGCACACCTCCAGCTCCTCACTGCTGCAGACCTCCAGCTCCTCACTGCTGCAGACTCCCTGCTCCACTTATCTGCAGACTTCCTGTTTCTTGTAGCAGCACACCTCCAGCTCCTCACTGCTGCACACCTCCAGCTCCTCACTGCTGCACACTCCCTGCTCCACTTATCTGCAGACTTCCTGTCTCTTGTAGCAGCACACTTCCAGCTCCTCACTGCTGCAGACTTCCAGCTCCTCACTGCTGCACACTTCCAGCTCCTCACTGCTGCAGACTTCCTGTTCCTTGTAGCAGCACACTTCCAGCTCCTCACTGCTGCAGACTTCCTGTTCTTTGTAGCAGCACACTTCCAGTTCCTCACTGCTGCATGCTTCCTGTTTTTTGTAGTAGCACGCTTCCAGCTCCTCACTGCTGCACACTTCCTGTTCCTTGTAGCAGCACACTTCCAGCTCCTCACTGCTGCAGACTTCCTGTTCTTTGTAGCAGCACACTTCCAGTTCCTCACTGCTGCATGCTTCCTGTTTTTTGTAGTAGCACGCTTCCAGCTCCTCACTGCTGCAGACTTCCAGCTCCTCACTGCTGCAGACTTCCAGCTCCTCACTGCTGCAGACTTCCTGTCTCTTGTAGCAGCACACTTCCAGCTCCTCACTGCTGCAGACTTCCAGCTCCCCACTGCTGCAGACTTCCAGCTCCTCACTGCTGCAGACTTCCTGTCTCTTGTAGCAGCACACTTCCAGCTCCTCACTGCTGCAGACTTCCAGCTCCTCACTGCTGCACACTTCCAGCTCCTCACTGCTGCAGACTTCCTGTTCTTTGTAGCAGCACACTTCCAGTTCCTCACTGCTGCATGCTTCCTGTTTTTTGTAGTAGCACGCTTCCAGCTCCTCACTGCTGCAGACTTCCTGTTGTTTGTAGCAGCACACTTCCAGCTCCTCACTGCTGCACACTCCCTGCCCCTCTTATCTGCACATTTCCTGTTCCTTGTAGAAACACACTTCCAGTTCCTCAATGCTGCAGACTTCCTGTTCCATGTAGCAGAACACTTCCAGCTCCTCACTGCTGCAGACTTCCTGTTTTTTGTAGCAGCACACTTCCAGCTCCTCACTGCTGCAGACTTCCAGCTCCTCACTGCTGCACATTTCCTGTTCTGTGTAGCAGCACACTTCCAGCTCCACACTGCTGCAGACTTCCTGTTCTTTGTAGCAGCACACTTCCAGCTCCTCACTGCTGCATGCTTCCTGTTTTTTGTAGTAGCACGCTTCCAGCTCCTCACTGCTGCACACTTCCTGTTCCTTGTAGCAGCACACTTCCAGCTCCTCACTGCTGCAGACTTCCTGTTCTTTGTAGCAGCACACTTCCAGCTCCTCACTGCTGCAGACTTCCTGTTATTTGTAGCAGCACACTTCCAGCTCCTCAATGCTGCAGACTTCCTGTTCCATGTAGCAGCACACTTCCAGCTCCTCACTGCTGCACACTCCCTGCTCCTCTTATCTGAACATTTCCTGTTCCTTGTAGAAACACACTTCCAGTTCCTCACTGCTGCATACTTCCTGTTCCTTGTAGCAGCACACTTCCAGCTCCTCACTGCTGCACACTTCCTGTTCCTTGTAGCAGCACACTTCCAGCTCCTCAGTGCTGAAGACTTCCTGTTTCTTGTAGCAGCACATTTCCAGCTCCTCACTGCAGCACACTTCCTGCTCCTCTTAGCTGCACTTTTTTATGTTCCTTGTAGCAGCACAGATCCAGCTCCTCAGTGCTGCACAGTTCCTGCTCCTCTTATCTGCACAGTTCCTGCTCCTCTTTTCTGCACATTTCCAGCTCCTCGCTGCTGCACACTTCCTGCTCCTCTTATCTGTACATTTTGTGTTCCTTGTAGCAGCACACTGTCACGGATGATGTTGCAGATAGCTGGAACTTATAAATAAACGACTGACTGGCTTGATCCCAAACTAAGGAGCATATTTAAACTATAAGAGCTCTCCCTGACTGCTATGCACATGCAAGGGTCTTAATGGTAGACGATTGAATGCCCACGTACCTAAGACTGTGTGACACCTGAAAACCCTATAATAGTGAGGGGACACGACCACCGGCTCCCTGCACTTATTACGGACGGAGTCAGGGTCACCTAAAATCAAGCCAGCAAGGAAAAACAATAAAGGAAAAGACTTATCTAGGCAAACAGCAGCAGCAGCCTCCAGCAGTGAACACTTCATCCAGGAACTAGTATAAACCGCAAAGTCAGGCAGTATGGGAGGGATTATAAAGGAAGACGATTAGTCTAAATAAGTGACACCTGGCAGAAGGAAAGGAGATGACAAAGTGAAACCAAAACAAAGAACGTCATACAAGAGGTAGAGAAGAACATCTGTCACAGAACTGGCGGTGACACACACTTCAAGCTCCACACTGCTACAGACTTATTGTTCCTTATAGCAGCAAACTTCCAGCTCCTTACTGCTGCACATTTCCTGTTCTTTGTAGCAGCACACTTCCAGCTCCGAAATGCTGCACATTTCCTGTTTTTTGTAGTAGCACACTTCCAGCTCCACACTGCTGCAGACTTCCTGTTCTTTGTAGCAGCACACTTCCAGCTCCACACTGCTGCAGACTTCCTGTTCCTTGTAGCAGCACACTTCCAGCTCCTCACTGCTGCACATTTCCTGTTCCTTGCAGGAACACACTTCTGCCTCCTCACTGCTGCAGACTTCCTGTTCCTTGCAGGAACACACTTCTGCCTCCTCACCGCTGCACACTTCCTGTTCTTTGTAGCAGCACACTTCCAGCTCCACACTGCTGCACATTTCCTGTTTTTTGTAGCAGCACACTTCCAGCTCCACACTGCTGCAGACTTCCTGTTCTTTGTAGCAGCACACTTCCAGCTCCACACTGCTGCAGACTTCCTGTTCTTTGTAGCAGCACACTTCCAGCTCCTCACTGCTGCAGACTTCCTGTTCTTTGTAGCAGCACACTTCCAGCTCCTCACTGCTGCACATTTCCTGTTTTTTGTAGCAGCACACTTCCAGCTCCACACTGCTGCACATTTCCTGTTCTTTGTAGCAGCACACTTCCAGCTCCACACTGCTGCAGACTTCCTGTTCCTTGTAGCAGTACACTTCCAGCTCCTCACTGCTGCACATTTCCTGTTCCTTGTAGCAGCACACTTCCAGCTCCACACTGCTGCAGACTTCCTGTTCCTTGTAGCAGCACACTTCCAGCTCCTCACTGCTGCACATTTCCTGTTCCTTGCAGGAACACACTTCTGCCTCCTCACTGCTGCAGACTTCCTGTTCTTTGTAGCAGCACACTTCCAGCTCCACACTGCTGCAGACTTCCTGTTCCTTGTAGCAGCACACTTCCAGCTCCTCACTGCTGCACATTTCCTGTTTTTTGTAGCAGCACACTTCCAGCTCCACACTGCTGCAGACTTCCTGTTCCTTGCAGGAACACACTTCTGCCTCCTCACTGCTGCAGACTTCCTGTTCCTTGCAGGAACACACTTCTGCCTCCTCACCGCTGCACACTTCCTGCTTTCGCAGCTGCACCCTTCTTGTTCCATACAGCAGCACCCTTCCTTCTCCTCACTGCTGCACATTTCCTGTTTTTTGTAGCAGCACACTTCCAGCTCCACACTGCTGCAGACTTCCTGTTCTTTGTAGCAGCACACTTCCAGCTCCTCACTGCTGCACATTTCCTGTTCCTTGTAGCAGCACACTTCCAGCTCCACACTGCTGCAGACTTCCTGTTCCTTGTAGCAGCACACTTCCAGCTCCTCACTGCTGCAGACTTCCTGTTCCTTGTAGCAGCACACTTCCAGCTCCTCACTGCTGCACATTTCCTGTTCCTTGCAGGAACACACTTCTGCCTCCTCACTGCTGCAGACTTCCTGTTCCTTGCAGGAACACACTTCTGCCTCCTCACCGCTGCACACTTCCTGCTTTCGCAGCTGCACCCTTCTTGTTCCATACAGCAGCACCCTTCCTTCTCCTCCCTGCTGCACACTTCCTACTGCTCACAGCTGCTTTACTCTTGAGCAGGGATTGGGCCCTTCTGGTGTCGGCATGTGTGAGCCGTGGTAACCCCCATGGTCACTGTCAGCACCAGCACCTCATCATTTGTCTACCTCTCTTACAGGGAATGTCTCCTTTAAATTGCTCCCCACTAATCACCAGACTTTCTCGCCCTCTTTCTCCAGTTACAAATCATTTCCAGCAAGTGCTACATCCTCTAATTGTGTTGTGGTAATTACAGACCGGACCCTTCCCAAATACTGGAGTGGCGGCTCATGTTACCGATCAATGCACATAACAGAGCTGGCACATCGATTTACATTTATACCCCGAGATTCCCCCCGGGAGGGAGGACGTCTCTGCTCAGCCATGACAGCAAGGTCACACCCAGCCCCCGCATGTCAGGAGCCAGGCCCCATACAGGCCACATTCCAATCCTATGTCTACCCCAGAGCTCACCTCCTCACAGCCATATTAGACTGTGAACTCTTGGGGTCAGGGGATGATGGGAGTGATACATGGTGTGAGAGAGATTCGATTGAGAGCTCCTGCAGTCAAGGATGATGGGAGTGATACATGGTGTGTAAAAGAGATTAGATTGTGAGCTCCTGTGGTCAGGGATGATGGGAGTGATGCATCGTGAGAGAGATTAGATTGAGAGCTCCTGCAGTCAAGGATGATGGGAGTGATGCATGGTGTGTAAAAGAGATTAGATTGTGAGCTCCTGTGGTCAGGGATGATGGGAGTGATGCATGGTGTGTAAAAGAGATTAGATTGTGAGCTCCTGTGGTCAGGGAAGATGGGAATGATACATGGTGTGAGAGAGATTAGATTATAAACTCCTGGGGTCAGAGATGATGGGAGTGATCCATGATGTGTGACAAAGAGATTAGATTGTGAGATCCTGGGGCTAGAGATGATGGGAATGATACAGTGTGTGTGAGATGGAGGGGTTGGATTGTGAACTCCTGGGGTCAGGGATGATAGGAGTGATCCATGGTGTATGATAAGGAGATTAGATTGTGAGCTCCTGGGCTGTGTGTGAGTCAGGTAGATTAGGGGTATTGAGGACCACCTGCTCCCTGCCCCAAGGCGTCATGTTGTGGCGCACTCTGTAATGAAGTCGCTGCGGGTTTTATTAGTGTTTGTGATGTTGATGCCCGTCGGGGGACACCAATATCGTGTGCTGCGCAGGCCCGATGCAGCGATGGCTCCCACACCGCCAGATTCATTAGACGCCGCCATCCTTTTATTGGAGGCACATAAAATGCTGCCATGATGCTGCGCGGCAAAGCTGTGATTTATGGCTTCCCCCAGTGCTGCCGTACTCTGCGTCTGCATAATTTCTAGGTTGTACCTATAAAAAGGAGCTGGGAGCGAGCGGCACTGCGCACCACGCAAAATCCAGGTCAGGAAGTCTCCTGTGCGTTCATCAGTGTCAGTCGCAGCACAGAGCTAACATGCCAGATGGCGGCGGCCGCATATACCGTAACCCTTATCATGTCGGGTGGGGGGGTAGATTGTGAGCCCTGGTGGTGAGATGTGGCCCCACTGATGTGCCATTAATAGTACTGGGGGCTCATGTGTGACCTGTGTGCCCCTGGAGCTGTCCATACAATGTGTGGGGTGGGGTGGTCTATTGTGGTGTATTTGTGGCTGGTATGTCTGAGGGCGTGCATCCTAGTTCTGTGTAGAGTGACCCGCTGTACGATTATCACAGCCGTGTGGACTTCACCTGAATGTCAGCAGGGTCCGTGGTGGGCTGCATGGCACTGGGAACAGTAATGACCTACACCAGCCCGCAGACCTCTGCGCGCCACCCTGCAATGCTGCGCGCTCACTGCCTTCCTGTACAAGTCATGTTTTCATAAATAATCTGGAGATCTCCTGCAGGAAATGAGATTTCTTATTAAGCAGTTACATTTGGATTTCTCGCTTCTCCCAGGACAGTGGCGGCAGCGGGCGGATGGAGCTAATAATCACAGCAGCTCATGTGGTTACCGCTGCAGTACATGCATCCATCACCATAGGTCTGTCATATAGTGGCCCCGGACCCCTCATTTCTGAAGATTACCAGTGACAAACCTTCACGTATGACCACAAATACCCCAGTCTTTAGTATGCGGATCTGGCAGCGCAAACCACACATGTCCTCAACTATCCATCATGGATCTTCTTGTGCACATGTTAGAGCACAGCGTACAAGACCTAGGCTATGTCGCACACTGTGACACATGTACGTGCTCACTGGAATCAGCCACATGGATGACCACAGGAAGTAAGCCTCCAGAAGTCAGTGGGGGGGCAGGGACAACAATTAGGCGCCAGTTACATCTGAAGCTGAGATCGGCACAGACGTGTAGTGCCCCCTTCTGGTCGTTCATGTTACAAGAATAAATGAGAAAAATCCCCAAATATCAAAGCATACCTCTTCTTAGCTGGGAGCCACGAGGCACCTCACAACACCCAACTTCTGCTCAAGTGCCCAAATTATTCTAATCCCTGGCTGATCCTCGGGATGGGGGTGCCCAGGCCTAGTAGCAAGCACTGGGATGCACGGGATAAGAGCAGGTCTTCATGGCCTCCCCTGTGATGGCAGGCGGATTTGTCCCCTCCTGTCAACTCACTTCAAACAGACCACGTTGTGAGCATTATAAGAAAAATGCATCTCTTAAATAGACGTCAGATCAAAGCGCGAGGCTCTCGGCTGCCGGAGGAGGCTGCGGGAAACAAACATTTTAACACCACTTTGCTGCGAGCCTTTCATCATCCGGAAACCTCTGTAATAAGGACGCGGCAGTCGTTCTTCACACATCACAAAGCAGAGCGCTGCAGCGGTAACCTGCTCCGCGTGCCCAGGGTCCAGGGTCATTAGTGACACGTGGCCGCTTTCTTCACAGAAACCATTAGTGTGATTACTGTTGTGGAGTCATCACCGGGTGACACCCGCTGCATTAACTGGTCACATAATCATTCCCCGTAGATATCACATGTGGCACTCGACCATGGACCTGGACATCCCAACCAAGCGAAAGGCCCAGGATTACCCGCAGCAGACATGACAGGAGCCTCTTTATCTTGTCCCGAAATTGTTATATTATCAGACTACACTGCCATATTTACATTGTACTTACATGTATCAATCAATGGCACTTGAGCTTGAAGCTGTGGAACCTGCAGAGAACATCTCAAAATCCAGCATCTGTGACTCCTAAACAGCAAGGCCAAAGACATCTGTATGTGGACTACCACATCACTGGATAATATGGCAGAGGAGGACTGTAAAAGGTTGAAGCTGTGGACCTGTATCAACCACAGAGGAACCTGAGGAAAACATTTCCAGATCCAGGACCACTGACTCCTAACTATCAAGGCTAAAGTCATCTGTATGTGGACTACCACATCACTGGACAATATGGCAAAGGAGGACTCTTCAAGGTTGAAGCCGTGGCCCTGTATGAACGACAGAGTAGCCTGTGGAGAACATCTCCAGCAATGGTGACTACTAATAAGGGTAAAACTACTGTGTCACAACATGGCATAGGAGGACTTTTTCTTATTTGGCCAGTGCTGGTCATCATCAGGATCCTGAAAACATGTTCACTGCACATTAAATCCATTCATTTTCCACCACAGACGTACTGCTTAGCCATGGATATTCCGTTGGTCCCATGTTTGTTTTCTGGTGGTCGATCCCTCAGTGGGATGACTGAGCCCATCTTTTTGGTGCTTGTGTAAGGTTGGTTGTCAGCACCATCAGTCCATTATTCGTAGCCATGAAGCCTTCTACATTGATTTGCTTGTTTGACCAGTTTGGGTGGACAAGTTCTTTGCTGCTATGCATCTGCTCTTGTATTATAGTCTACTCATCTGCCCTAAGGTGAGTAGGCCATAAGTGAGCTGCCATCTTAAAGGGTCCTCCAGGAGAAGTTCGCAGTAGCTGTCAGGCCTCTCTGATCTCCCATAGCTCCTCATCTACTTGCAGGACATACCAGTAACACGCATGGACTCTGGGAATGGAGATTGTGGCCCGATTGCTGAGGCGCACTACACATATCATTATTCCCATGTGGACTCCAGTGCCTGTTTTAGGGGATATATGAAGTGTCAAGCAGGTTAAAATGGATGCCTCCTTGGAGCCTGTGCAGACGGCAAGGTTTCCATAGCAACACATTCACCAGGGATTAAGAAAATCATTCATTCTTAGATGTAAAAAAAACTGGAAAATACTATGAGGATGAATTCCCAGTGATGTGGGTTAGTGTAGAGGCAGCACAGCTTAGTAGACATGCCTCCTTCCCCGTGTAGACTGCATCACAGTTTAGATATGCAGATGATCCATTCAGAATTTGCGCGGTGGTGGGGTCACATGACACGAACAGCCAGTAATCTGTGCGGTCGATTAATTGTTCAATGCAAAGACACAAGTTGTTGGGTTCATGGATCATGTTGGGGGAGTGTGGTCTGATCGTGCAGGGCCTATAGCAGTTAAGATGTCTCCATTATGCTCCCTGCGATTCTTCCTTCCTATTTTCTATTACACTGTTTTGCTAAATGACTTTATATCTGGCCCGGAGCGCCATGTGCCGAACGTGAAATCTCTGCTTAATGTGCCATCTCACCAGCGAATAGAGTACTGGAGACACACAGGAGTGCAGGCAATAACAGATGGGCATTATAGAGCAGGTCAGGTGTAGGTTACCCATCGCGACACCACAGAGCGGTCAACGTCCACATTCTCGTCAAGCTGGGTTCAGGGAGTTCTAGGCTTCATTGGGCCACAAACATCCAGCACGTGAGCAATTTGGTGGGGTCTATAATATGAGATGTGGCTCCAACAGACCTCAACAGGGTAGGACAGGGGTCCGGCTACAGAGACTCCAAAACACCTAATATGACCCTCTATGGTCCTGTTCTAGCAATGTTAACACAAGCCAATAAGAGTCACTGACAACAGTGCAGCTCCCTAAATATGAAGTGACCAGGGCTCCAGCCTTTAGATACATAGTGACCAGGGCTCTAGTCTTCAGATACATAGTGAACTAGACTCCAGCCTTTAGATAAGTAGTGACCAGGGTTCTAGTCTCCGGATACATAATGACCCGGTCTCCAGTTTTCAAATATCTAGTGACCAAGGCTCTGGTCTTTAGATACATAGTGACCAAGGTCCAAGTCTTCAGATACATAGTGGCCAGGGTCCTAGTTTTCAGATACATTATGACCAGGGCTCCAGGCTAGGCTATGCACCTCAGAAACACAGCAACCAGGGCTCCGGCCTTCAGATATGTAGTGACCAGGACTCCAGTCTCTAGATATGTAGTAACCAGGGCTTCAGTCTGTAGACCAGGGTTGATGACAGATACACAAGCTCCATACCATGCCTTGGAGTGATCTTGGATTCTGCCCTCTCCTTCCAACCGCACATCCAAGCCCTTTCCACCACCTGCCGCCTCCAACTCAAAAACATCCGCACTTTCCTCAACTTTAAGTCTGCAAAAATGCTTGTACATGCCCTCATCAACTCCCGCCTAGACTACTGCAACATTCTCCTCTGTGGCCTTCCATCTAGCACTCTCGCACCCCTCCAATCTATCCTCAACTCTGCTGCCCGACTAATCCACCTCTCACCCTGTTACTCCTCTGCCTCTCCCTTCTGCCAATCCCTTCACTGAGTCCCCATTGCCCAGCGAATTCAGTTCAAAATACTGACAAATACATACAAAGCCGTCCATAACCTGTCCCCTCCCTACAACTCTGAGCTACTTTCCCGATACACCCCAACACGCACTCTCCGATCCTCACAAGACCTCCTTCTCTCCTCTTATCAGCTCTAATCGCCTCCAGGATTTCTCCCGCCCATCCCCCATTCTCTGGAACTCTCTGCCCCAACATATCAGACAGGGGAAGAAAACTGAAAACCCACCTCTTCAGACAAGCCTACAACCAGTGACCCTTCTGCCTCTATACCACCATGACCAGCTTCACCCGCACCGTCTGTGTCCTTCCCCCACACCATGTAGATTGTAAGCCTCGCGGGCAGGGCCCTCTCTCCTTCTGTACCAGTTTGTACCTCGTCTTGTTCATGCCTAGTGCAGTCTGTATTATGCTTGTGCACCGCTTATCATATGTACAGCGCTATGGAAGGAATGGCGCTATAATAATAAATAACAATAATACGATGGTGACAGACAATACATGGGCTCGCCTCTCACTCTCTGGAGGGATTCATGCCTTATAGCCAGTGTGCCTCTGTGCTCTGGGGCTTGTTCTGTATACATGGTGTGATTCAGCCTCACACATGTGTGGCTTTATCACCGGAGGATAAATGTCAGTCCATGATCTGACACCAGCATCTGAAGGGGTAGTGGCACCAATCCCCCCCCCCCCCCCCCTCCCCGGGCAGGTTGGCATGGATCAGACCCGCTGTGTGATGTGCATTCAGCGTCTCTTATCTAATAAATGTGATTATAACTCTGAATCTAAATGACAGCATTAAAGGTGCGAGTGGAAGGCAAATTGTGAGTCTCTCAGTAACGAGCCCCCCTCTTCGAGCTCCACTAATTACTCACTTTACTCTTCTCGCCGGGGGGCCACTGCGCAGTTTGTAGATTTATCGCCAACAGGGGTTTTATGTTTTCTTTTTGCAGAATGTTCTTTTTGTTGCTATATAGAAAGAGATTAAACCAAAGTATCTGGAATACATGAGAACAGGGTCTCCTGGGAGAGCGCCTGCTAATTAACATGCCGCAGTTTATGCACGAGTGGAAAGGGTTAAACATGTGGGAAGTTTCCACTAAAAACCCAAAATGCTGCACATGATGTTTGTGGAGTTTAATAGCAACATGGAGGACAGAGCCAGGAAGACACTGTTGGTGCACATGTGGGCAGGGCGGTAAGACAAGTGGCATGCATGGCTTCACCCTGAGACTCAGTCTGAGGATGATTCCACCCCACTGCAGAGACTGGAAGGATCCGAAAAAGATGCTGCCCTCTTCTCACTTCCTTTAGTCATTACCATGAAGACTTCAGAGCAGAGAAGCTCTCAAATTACAGGATTCATCTGTGATTCACCCCAACGCTAACAGTGCCATTAATGGTGCGATTCACCACGGATGCACCTAGCCTTTCTGCTGAATGGTGCCCTTCCTGGCAAAATACAACCGCTCCCCCAGCCCAACTGGTAAAGACAAATTTGGGTAGACATTACATACAGCGCTACAAAACAGACAGGAGAATACAGCAGCACATGCCTCTTCCATCCAGTGATGTCGCCATCTTCTCCACTCAGAGATCAGACCCCCTCGACAACTTCTTTCAGCCATGTCTCCTCTCTGCAGAGTCTGGCATACAGGCATCTGTGGTTCCTCAATTGTACATCACTCCCCCCTCCCTGGTGCCCCAACATTGCTACCACCAATACTGTGCCCACTGTGCTCCCCAAACACTATGCTATACAGATAGTCCCTCCCAAGGTAATAGTGCGCCCAAGGTTCCACTAATAGTAATAATTCTCTCCCAGGGTGCCCTCATTAGTAATAGTGCCCCCTACAGCCTCACCAACAGTGATAAAGAATGCACCCAATTAGTAGCAATGCCCCCACTGTACCCCAGTACAAATAAGGCCACTCTATGGTGCCCCGAGCAATAACAAGGCCTCTCTATAAGGCACCCCTATAGAGCCCCCAGTAGTAATAATGCCACCTAGGGAACAGTAAGCCCTAAATGACCCCAAGTCACTGTCCGTATCTACTTGTACAACACGTTCTAAGCAACGGCCCACAACTGGACAGCAGTCCCTGCCTAAGTGGAGGCGTCTATGCGGGGAGAGAAAATAGGAAAACGGCAGGTGTAAGGATAAATACTTCAGGAACGATGGCAGGCGTAAGGATGAATACTTCAGGAACGACGGCAGGCGTAAGGATGAATACTTCAGAAACTATGGCAGGCGTAAGGATGAATACTTCAGGAACGATGGCAGGCGTAAGGATGAATACTTCAGGAAGGACAGCAGGCGTAAGGATGAATACTTCAGGAACGAAGGCAGGCGTAAGGATGAATACTTCAGGAACGACGGCAGGCGTAAGGATGAATACTTCAGGAAGGACGGCAGGCGTAAGGATGAATACTTCAGGAAGGACAGCAGGCGTAAGGATGAATACTTCAGGAACGACGGCAGGTGTAAGGATGAATACTTCAGGAACGACGGCAGGCGTAAGGATGAATACTTCAGGAACGACAGCAGGCCTAAGGATAAATACTTCAGGAAAGATGGCAGGCATAAGGCTGAATACTTCAGATACGACGGCTTACTCAGTAACAAACGGAACGGGTCAAAACCAGAAGAGATAATCAGAGCCAAAATCAGAAACCAAGAGCAATACCACACCAAAGCCAGGCCAATACAAAAAAGTAAGTTTGCAGTGATTGGCTGCCGCTCCTGCACACAGATCCCTGGCCTAGTAACTATGGGTACTATGGAGCTGCCTGCTAGCGATCATGGCCACCGCCTTCCGGGAGTTACAGTTTCCCCGCTTCTACGAGTGGCCACTGGACCCTTCCTGGGAGGAAAGGTTGTCAGAATGCAGCAAATATAGTGACAGGCAGACATGTGGTCAAAAACACCAGGAACGACGGGTTACACAGGACAGCCCAAAACCAAGAGAGACAATCAGAGCCAAAATGTGATTCTAAACGTATGAATCACCTCAATACTCAGTGTGAATCTCCTCAAAACTAACTGTCACGGACGGTGTACAGGAAACAAGGCAAAACAACATGCATAAATGACTCGCTGGATCCAGAAGCTAAGGAACCAAGGGAGACCCCTGCAGAAGACCTGGCACTTTCCCTGGCTGCTCAGCCTATGCAAAGATCCGAATGGTGGAGGTTTGCATATCCACGAACCTTGACTATAAAGCCCTGAGCACCCTACAATAGTGAGGGGACACGACCACCGGCTCCCTACACAAGACACGGAGGGAGTCAGGGTCACCTGGGATCCAGCAAACAGATATTAACAGATAAAGGTACACTTAGCTTTGAGGCAAACAGGAGGACAGATCAGCGTGCACACACACTCCAGGAAGTAATATAAGCCGCCCAGAAAAGCATTCTGGGGAGGCATTTAAAGGGAAGCAATTAACACATGACAGCTGAGAGAGGCTGACGAGAGGAGGAGCTGAATACCACAACACAGAAATTCAAGGAGGAGGTTCTGAAAGGCCTCTGTCAGAGCTTCTCAGCTGTCTGGTTGTGACAGTACCCCTCCCTCTACGAGTGGACTCCGGACACTCAGAACCCACCTTCTCAGGATGGGACCTATGGAAAGCCCTGATGAGACGAGAGGCCTTAATGTCCGTCACTGGGACCCACATCCTCTCCTCAGGACCATACCCCTCCCACTGAACAAGGTACTGAAGAGAACCGCGGACAAGACGAGAATCCACAATCCTAGATACCTGAAATTCAAGATTCCCATCAACCATAATCGGAGGAGGAGGCAAAGGCGAGGGTACAATGGGTTGAACATAAGGTTTCAATAAGGACTTATGAAAAACATTATGGATCTTCCAAGTCTGAGGAAGATCAAGACGGTATGCAACAGGATTGATGACAGACAGGATTTTGTAAGGCCCAATAAACCTAGGACCCAACTTCCAGGAGGGAACCTTCAATTTGATATTCTTGGTAGACAACCACACCAGATCACCAACATTCAGGTCCGGACCAAGCACACGTCTCTTATCTGCCACACGCTTATATCTCTCACTCATGCTCTTTAGATTATCTTGAATCTTTTGCCAAATAGATGACAAAGACGAGGAGAATCTGTCCTCATCAGGTAAACCAGAAGACCCCTCTCCCGAGAAAGTCCCAAACTGTGGATGAAACCCATATGCACCAAAAAATGGTGACTTATCAGAGGACTCCTGACGACGGTTATTTAAAGCAAACTCAGCAAGGGACAAAAAAGAACACCAATCCTCTTGATTCTCCGCCACAAAACAACGCAGATATGTCTCCAGATTCTGATTGACGCGCTCTGTCTGGCCATTCGACTGCGGGTGGAAAGCAGAAGAGAATGACAACCGAACCCCCAAGCGAGAACAGAAAGCCTTCCAGAATCTGGAAACAAACTGCGTGCCCCTATCAGAGACTATGTCTGAAGGAATACCGTGCAATTTGACAATGTGATCAACAAATGCCTGCGCCAGCGTCTTAGCATTGGGCAAACCAGGAAAAGGGATGAAATGCAGCATTTTGCTAAAACGGTCCACCACCACCAGAATCACAGTCTTCCCCGAGGAACGAGGCAGGTCCGTGATAAAGTCCATGGACAGATGTGTCCAAGGACGGGAAGGAATGGGTAAGGGAAGGAGAGGACCTGATGGCCGTGAATGAGGGACTTTGGCACGAGCGCAAGTCTCGCAGGCTGCCACAAAACCCTCAACCGACTTACGAAGCGCAGGCCACCAGAATCTCCGAGCGATGAGATCCAGTGTGGCTCTTACCCCCGGGTGCCCAGCAAGGACCGTATCGTGGTGTTCTTTAAAAATCTTGTGTCTTAAAGCGAGAGGCACAAACAACCTCCCAGGAGGACAAAGATCAGGAGCCTCTGACTGGGCTGCCTGCACCTCTGCCTCCAATTCAGGAAAAAGAGCAGAGACCACCACACCTTCAGCCAAAATGGGACCCGGGTCTTCAAAATTCCCGCCTCCCGGAAAACAACGTGACAGGGCATCTGCCTTCACATTCTTAACTCCAGGGCGGAACGTGACAACAAAATTAAACCTAGAAAAGAACAACGACCATCTGGCCTGTCTCGGGTTCAGACGCTTGGCTGACTCCAAGTAGGCCAGATTTTTATGGTCAGTAAATACGGTAATAGGGTGTCTGGCTCCCTCTAGCCAATGGCGCCATTCCTCAAAAGCCAACTTGATGGCTAACAATTCCCTATCTCCCACATCGTAATTTCTCTCTGCGGAGGAGAGTTTTCTTGAGAAAAAGGCACACGGTCGCCAATTGGCAGGAGAGGAACCCTGAGACAAGACCGCCCCCACACCCACCTCAGAAGCATCAACCTCAACTATGAAGGGTAACGAAACATCAGGTTGCACCAAGATGGGAGCGGAAGCAAAACTCTCCTTGATATCAGAAAAAGCCTTACGCGCCTCTACTGACCAAGAAGAAAAATCTACCCCCTTTCTGGTCATATCAGTGAGTGGTTTAACAATAGAAGAATAATTCAAAATGAACTTCCTGTAATAATTGGCAAAGCCCAAAAAACGCATCAGCGCCTTTTGATTCTCAGGAAGCTCCCACTCAAGCACAGCGCGGACCTTCTCGGGGTCCATGCGAAAACCAGAAGCGGAGAGGAGAAACCCCAGAAATTGGATTTCTGGAACCGCAAACACACATTTTTCCAGTTTCGCATATAATTTATTCTCCCGCAGGATGAGCAAGACCTGACGTAAATGTTCCTTATGAGTTTTGAAATCGGGAGAAAAAATCAAAATGTCATCCAAATACACCAATACAAATTTTCCCATCAAATGATAAAAAATGCTGTTCACGAAATGCTGAAAAACGGCTGGGGCATTCATCAAACCAAAAGGCATAACCAAATTCTCAAAATGGCCCTCAGGGGTATTGAAGGCCGTCTTCCATTCGTCCCCTTCTCTGACCCTGACCAGGTTGTATGCCCCTCTTAGATCTAATTTGGAAAAGACTTTAGCCCCAACAACCTGGTTAAACAGGTCCGGGATCAGAGGAAGCGGATAAGGGTCGCGAATTGTGATATTGTTCAGCTCCCTGAAATCCAGACAAGGTCTTAAAGAACCATCTTTTTTCTTAACAAAGAAAAAACCAGCGGCAACAGGTGACTTCGAGGGTCGTATGTGTCCCTTTCTCAGACTCTCAGAGATATAAGCACGCATAGCGATCCTCTCAGGTTGGGAAAGATTGTATAAACGAGATTTAGGCAGCTTGGCGTCTGGGATGAGATTAATAGGGCAATCGTACTCCCTGTGCGGGGGCAAATCCTGAACTCCACTCTCAGAGAAGACATCCGAAAATTCAGAGAGAAAAGATGGTACAGTCTTAGTAGCAACCTCAGAAACAGATGTCATGAGGCAATTCTCTCTGCAAAAGTCACTCCAACCATTTATTTGCCTTGCTTGCCAATCAATGGTGGGGTTATGTTTAGTGAGCCAGGGTAGCCCCAACACTAGAGGAGTAGGTAAACCGCTAAGGACGAAACATGACACATCCTCAACATGAGCATCACTCACAATTAAACGGATATTGTGAACTATGCCCTTTAATGACTTCTGAGAAAGTGGAGCGGAATCGATAGCAAACACAGGAATATCCTTTCTCAAAGTGCGCACCTGGAAACCATGAGTTATAGCAAATTGATTATCAATGAGATTGACCGCTGCTCCACTATCCACAAAAATCTCACAAAAAATGTTCTTGCTCTCTAGCGCCACCCTAGCCGGCAGGACAAAACGGGAACTACAAGCAAACGGAAAACCTTCAATCTCCGCCTCAACCCTGCCAATAGTAACAGACGGAACATTTTTCAAAGATTTTTTCCTCTTTGTTTCTTTATTATACCCAGAGAACTGCCTGAATCTCCTAGAGCAGGGGTGCACAACCTGCGGCCCGGGGGCCACATGCGGCCCTCAATACCATTCTATGCGGCCCCCAGCCATCTGGTAGCAGACATATATGTCTATATCTTTGGCTGCTCACATGAATCTTTCATGTATGGTCCCTTTAGATGGGAGTACTAGAAGTGTAACTAGACATTTAGAATATATACTGTGTGTTCAATATGCCATAAATATAGTATTTCACTTGGTAGTACCCCTTTCAAGATTATTTTCGGCCCTTGGAATTGTTTCAGGTTGACAATGTGGCCCCCAACCAGAAAAGGTTGTGCACCCCTGTCCTAGAGGGACAAATATTTGCCAAATGATTAATACCTCCACAATAAAAACAAACCCTCCCATGCGGGCTGAATCTTCTATTGTCAGAAGCAATCAACCCCAGCTGCATGGGCTCCTGCTCAGAAGGGGCTGACAGCGACTGAGACCCCTGCGCACAGAATGGGACCGCTGCACTGTCCTGGGACTGAGTATGACAGGAAGGGGACATCTCTCCTCTCTCTCTAAGACGCCTGTCAATACGAACGGCCTGAGACATAGCAGAGTCCAAAGAAATAGGCCTCTCATGAAAGGCAAATGCATCTTTCAATCCCTCTGAAAGACCATGGCAAAATTGACTTCGGAGTGCAGCATCATTCCAACCAGTATCAGCTGCCCAACTCCGAAATTCTGAGCAGTATATTTCTGCGGATTGTTTACCCTGGCATAATAGACGTAGTCTAGACTCCGCCAGAGCAATACGATCCGGATCATCATATATCTGACCCAGGGCTAAACAGAATTCATCCACTGAACGGAGAGGCCGTGCCCCCTCCGGCAGCGAAAAGGCCCAGGACTGAGCGTTACCCCTGAGCAGCGATATAATGATCCCCACCCTCCGTTCCTCATCACCAGAAGAATGGGGAAGAAGGCGAAAATGGAGTTTGCAAGCCTCTCTAAAACGCACAAAATTCTCACTACCCCCGGAGAACGTATCCGGGAGCGAGATCTTAGGCTCAGAGCAAACTCCATGAACGCCAGCTGAACCGGTCACTTGAAGCTGAGAAAAAGTCCTGCGGAGATCAGCTACCTCCAATGAAAGACCCTGAAGGCGTTCAGCCAAAAGTGAAACCGGATCCATGCTTGAGACGGTTATGGCGGCTTATAATGTCACGGACGGTGTACAGGAAACAAGGCAAAACAACATGCATAAATGACTCGCTGGATCCAGAAGCTAAGGAACCAAGGGAGACCCCTGCAGAAGACCTGGCACTTTCCCTGGCTGCTCAGCCTATGCAAAGATCCGAATGGTGGAGGTTTGCATATCCACGAACCTTGACTATAAAGCCCTGAGCACCCTACAATAGTGAGGGGACACGACCACCGGCTCCCTACACAAGACACGGAGGGAGTCAGGGTCACCTGGGATCCAGCAAACAGATATTAACAGATAAAGGTACACTTAGCTTTGAGGCAAACAGGAGGACAGATCAGCGTGCACACACACTCCAGGAAGTAGTATAAGCCGCCCAGAAAAGCATTCTGGGGAGGCATTTAAAGGGAAGCAATTAAGACATGACAGCTGAGAGAGGCTGACGAGAGGAGGAGCTGAATACCACAACACAGAAACTCAAGGAGGAGGTTCTGAAAGGCCTCTGTCAGAGCTTCTCAGCTGTCTGGTTGTGACACTAACAGTGCCAAACACTCCGATACTATCAGTGTAACTCACCCCAATACTATTAGTGTGATTCACCCCAATACTAGCAGTGTTATTCACCCCAATACTAGCAGTGATTCACCCCAATACTATTAGCGATTCACCCCAAAACTATTAGTGTTATTCACCCCAATACTATTAGTGACTCACCCCAATACTAGCAGTGTGAATCACCCCAATACTATTAGTGATTCACCCCAATACTAGCAGTGATTCACCCCAATACTAGCAGTGTGAATCACCCCAATACTATTAGTGATTCACCCCAATACTATTAGTGATTCACCCCAATACTATTAGTGATTCACCCCAATACTATTAGTGTGAATCACCCCAATACTATTAGTGATTCACCCCAATACTATTAGTGTGAATCACCCCAATACTATTAGTGATTCACCCCAATACTATTAGTGTGAATCACCCCAATACTATTAGTGATTCACCCCAATACTAGCAGTGATTCACCCCAATACTAGGAGTGTGAATCACCCCAATACTATTAGTGACTCACCCCAATACTATTAGTGATTCACCCCAATACTATTAGTGAATCACCCCAATACTTTTAGTGATTCACTGCAATACTATTAGTGACTCACCACAATACTATTAGCGATTCACCCCAAAACTATTAGTGATTCACCCCAATACTATTAGTGATTCACCCCAATACTATCAGTGATTCACCCCAATACTATCAGTGATTCACCCCAATACTATTAGTGATTCACCCCAAAACTATTAGTGTGATTCACCCCAATACTATTAGTGACTCACCCCAATACTAACAGTGTGAATCACCCCAATGCTATTAGTTATTCACCCCAATACTATTAGTGACTCACCGCAATACTATTAGTGACTCACCCCAATACTAGCAGTGTGAATCACCCCAGTACTAGCTGTGTGAATCACCCCAACACTATGAATGTGATTCACCCCAATACTATCAGTGTGATTCGCCCCAATACTAGCAGTGTGAATCAACCCAACACTATGAGTGTGATTCACCCCAATACTAGCAGTGTGATTCACCCCAATACTATTAGTGATTCACTCCAATACTATTAGTGTGATTCACCCCAATACTATTAGTGATTCACCCCAATACTAGCAGTGATTCACCCCAATACTAGCAGTGATTCACCCCAATACTAGCAGTGTGAATCACCCCAATACTATTAGTGACTCACCCCAATACTATTAGTGATTCATCCCAATACTAGCAGTGATTCACCCCAATACTATTAGTGATTCACCCCAATACTAGCAGTGTGAATCACCCCAATACTATTAGTGATTCACCGCAATACTATTAGTGACTCACCCCAATACTAGCAGTGTGAATCACCCCAATACTATTAGTGATTCACCGCAATACTATTAGCGATTCACCCCAAAACTATTAGTGTGAATCACCTCAATACTATTAGTGATTCACCCCAATACTATTAGTGATTCACCCCAATACTATTAGTGATTCACCCCAATACTAGCAGTGTGAATCACCCCAATACTATTAGTGATTCACCCCAATACTATCAGTGATTCAACCCAATATTATCAGTGATTCACCCCAATACTATTAGCGATTCACCCCAAAACTATTAGCGTGATTTACCCCAATACTATTAGTGACTCACCCCAATACTAACAGTGTGAATCACCCCAATGCTATTAGTTATTCACCCCAATACTATTAGTGACTCACCGCAATACTATTAGTGACTCACCCCAATACTATTAGTGATTCACCCCAATACTAGCAGTGTGAATCACCCCAATACTATTAGTGATTCACCGCAATACTAGCAGTGTGAATCACCCCAATACTATTAGTGATTCACCGCAATACTATTAGCGATTCACCCCAAAACTATTAGTGTGAATCACCTCAATACTATTAGTGATTCACCCCAATACTAGCAGTGTGAATCTCCCCAATACTATTAGTGATTCACCCTAATACTATCAGTGATTCAACCCAATACTAGCAGTGATTCACCCCAATACTATTAGCGATTCACCCCAAAACTATTAGCGTGATTTACCCCAATACTATTAGTGACTCACCCCAATACTAACAGTGTGAATCACCCCAATGCTATTAGTGACTCACCGCAATACTATTAGTGACTCACCGCAATACTATTAGTGACTCACCCCAATACTATTAGTGATTCACCCCAATACTAGCAGTGTGAATCACCCCAGTACTTTTATTGATTCACCCCAATACTATTAGTGTGATTCACCCCAATATTAGCTGTGTGAATCACCCCAATATTAGCTGTGTGAATCACCCCAACACTATGAATGTGATTCACCCCAATACTAGCAGTGTGAATCAACCCAACACTATGAGTGTGATTCACCCCAATGCCATCAGTGTGAATCACCCCAACACTATGAGTGCGATTTACCCCAATACTAGCAGTGTGAATCAACCCAACACTATGAGTGTGATTCACCCCAATGCCATCAGTGTGAATCACCCCAACACTATGAGTGCGATTTACCCCAATACTAGCAGTGTGAATCACCCTAACTTTAACAATATAATTCATCAATACTGTTACAGGAAAATATGGTTACCAGCCAGACCCTCAGTCCGATGACCGCACAAATATGATATTGTATATACTGATATTATTCAGTGAGATTCGCCCATTCAGTGATATCAGTACGGCCAGAAGCCATTTGGCCATTGTGTCCCTTGTTACCATATCAAAGGAAGGAAGGCCACAGAGTGAAATCAGTTGGCCAACAGATTGGGAAGATATTAGGGTGTAGTCCATTCACACGTGAGACTCTGGATCCTGTGGCTGGAACAGGATTACAGACGTGTAGATTATATGTGCTATTTATGTATGAGTCTCTATGTGTACATGCACTAATGGTCAGGTACTGGCTGAAGTGTAGATCCAGTAGACGGTATAATGGTAGGATCTGGATATATACTGTATTTACATACACATTATTAGCCACATTTGCTTAGCATCCAGAGAGGGCAGGAACGGAGGCAGTTGTGTGTGGCGGTGTCCTCCATGTAACGTGTCTTCATGTAGTGTCCATTGCTTTGTCACCTGTACGTTACCAGTAAAGTCCTCTTATACATAAGTATCTGAGAGGTTGTATGATACTCCTGGGGTGGATGAAGGACTGGAGGGGAATAAAGGCAACAGTCCAGGAACAAAATAAAAGGGACGGAACAAGGAGATAAATACAAATCTCCAATAAACAAAACTTCCATTTATCACTAACTGTGTGATTCACCTCAACAGTAACAGTGCGATTCATCCCAACACTAAGTGTGATTCAGGCCAACACTAATAGTGTAATTCACCCAACAATAACAGCGCGATTCATCCCAATCCTAATAGTGTAATTCACCCAACAATAACAGCGCGATTCATCCCAATCCTAATAGTGTAATTCACCCAACAATAACAGTGCGATTCATCCCAATCCTAATAGTGTAATTCACCCAACAGTAACAGCGCGATTCATCCCAATCCTAATAGTGTAATTCACCCAACAGTAACAGCGCGATTCATCCCAATCCTAATAGTGTAATTTACCCAACAATAACAGCGCGATTCATCCCAATCCTAATAGTGTAATTCACCCAACAGTAACAGCGCGATTCATCCCAATCCTAATAGTGTAATTCACCCAACAATAACAGCGCGATTCATCCCAATCCTAATAGTGTAATTCACCCAACAATAACAGCGCGATTCATCCCAATCCTAATAGTGTAATTCACCCAACAATAACAGCGTGATTCATCCCAATCCTAATAGTGTAATTCACCCAACAATAACAGCGTGATTCATCCCAATCCTAATAGTGTAATTCACCCAACAATAACAGCGCGATTCATCCCAATCCTAATAGTGTAATTCACCCAACAATAACAGCGTGATTCATCCCAATCCTAATAGTGTAATTCACCCAACAATAACAGCGCGATTCATCCCAATCCTAATTGTGTAATTCACCCAACAATAACAGTGCGATTCATCCCAATCCTAATAGTGTAATTCACCCAACAGTAACAGCGCGATTCATCCCAATCCTAATAGTGTAATTCACCCAACAGTAACAGCGCGATTCATCCCAATCCTAATAGTGTAATTTACCCAACAATAACAGCGCGATTCATCCCAATCCTAATAGTGTAATTCACCCAACAATAACAGCGCGATTCATCCCAATCCTAATAGTGTAATTCACCCAACAATAACAGCGCGATTCATCCCAATCCTAATAGTGTAATTCACCCAACAATAACAGCGCGATTCATCCCAATCCTAATAGTGTAATTCACCCAACAATAACAGCGTGATTCATCCCAATCCTAATAGTGTAATTCACCCAACAATAACAGCGTGATTCATCCCAATCCTAATAGTGTAATTCACCCAACAATAACAGCGCAATTCATCCCAATCCTAATAGTGTAATTCACCCAACAATAACAGCGCGATTCATCCCAATCCTAATAGTGTAATTCACCCAACAATAACAGCGCGATTCATCCCAATCCTAATAGTGTAATTCACCCAACAATAACAGCGCAATTCATCCCAATCCTAATAGTGTAATTCACCCAACAATAACAGCGCGATTCATCCCAATCCTAATAGTGTAATTCACCCAACAATAACAGCGCAATTCATCCCAATCCTAATAGTGTAATTCACCCAACAGTAACAGCGCAATTCATCCCAATCCTAATAGTGCAATTCACCCAAAAATAACAGCGCGATTCATCCCAATCCTAATACTGTAATTCACCCAACAATAACAGCGTGATTCATCCCAATCCTAATAGTGTAATTCACCCAACAATAACAGCGTGATTCATCCCAATCCTAATAGTGTAATTCACCCAACAATAACAGCGCGATTCATCCCAATCCTAATAGTGTAATTCACCCAACAATAACAGCGCAATTGATCCCAATCCTAATAGTGTAATTCACCCAACAATAACAGCGCGATTCATCCCAATCCTAATAGTGTAATTCACCCAACAATAACAGCGCGATTCATCCCAATCCTAATAGTGTAATTCACCCAACAGTAACAGCGCGATTCATCCCAATCCTAACAGTGTAATTCACCCAACAATAACAGCGCAATTCATCCCAATCCTAATAGTGTAATTCACCCAACAATAACAGCGCGATTCATCCCAATCCTAATAGTGTAATTCACCCAACAATAACAGCGCGATTCATCCCAATCCTAATAGTGTAATTCACCCAACAATAACAGCGCAATTCATCCCAATCCTAATAGTGTAATTCACCCAACAATAACAGCGCGATTCATCCCAATCCTAATAGTGTAATTCACCCAACAATAACAGTGCGATTCATCCCAATCCTAACAGTGTAATTCACCCAACAATAACAGCGCGATTCATCCCAATCCTAATAGTGTAATTCACCCAACAATAACAGCGCGATTCATCCCAATCCTAATAGTGTAATTCACCCAACAATAACAGCGCGATTCATCCCAATCCTAATAGTGTAATTCACCCAACAGTAACAGCGCAATTCATCCCAAAACTAACAGTGCGATTCATCCCAACACTAAGTGTGATTCAGGCCAACACTACCAATGTGATTCACCCCAACACTAACAATGCGATTCACACCAATACTAACAGTGCGATTCATCCCAAACCTAATAGTGTCATTCACCCAACAGTAACAGTGCGATTCATCCCAATCCTAATAGTGTAATTCACCCAACAATAACAGCGCGATTCATCCCAATCCTAATAGTGTAATTCACCCAACAATAACAGTGCGATTCATCCCAATCCGAAAAGTGTAATTCACCCAACAATAACAGCGCGATTCATCCCAATCCTAAAAGTGTAATTCACCCAACAATAACAGCGCGATTCATGCCAATCCTAATAGTGTAATTCACCCAACAGTAACAGTGCGATTCATCCCAATCCTAATAGTGTAATTCACCCAACAATAACAGCGCGATTCATCCCAATCCTAATAGTGTAATTTACCCAACAGTAACAGCGCGATTCATCCCAATCCTAATAGTGTAATTCACCCAACAATAACAGCGCGATTCATCCCAATCCTAATAGTGTAATTCACCCAACAGTAACAGCGCGATTCATCCCAATCCTAATAATGTAATTCACCCAACAGTAACAGCGCGATTCATCCCAATCCTAATAGTGTAATTCACCCAACAATAACAGCGCGATTCATCCCAATCCTAATAGTGTAATTCACCCAACAGTAACAGCGCGATTCATCCCAATCCTAATAGTGTAATTCACCCAACAGTAACAGCGCGATTCATCCCAATCCTAATAGTGTAATTCACCCAACAATAACAGCGTGATTCATCCCAATCCTAATAGTGTAATTCACCCAACAGTAACAGCGCGATTCATCCCAATCCTAATAGTGTAATTCACCCAACAATAACAGCGCGATTCATCCCAATCCTAATAGTGTAATTCACCCAACAGTAACAGCGCGATTCATCCCAATCCTAATAGTGTAATTCACCCAACAATAACAGCGCGATTCATCCCAATCCTAATAGTGTAATTCACCCAACAATAACAGCGTAATTCATCCCAATCCTAATAGTGTAATTCACCCAACAGTAACAGCGCGATTCATCCCAATCCTAATAGTGTAATTCACCCAACAATAACAGCGCGATTCATCCCAATCCTAATAGTGTAATTCACCCAACAATAACAGCGTGATTCATCCCAATCCTAATAGTGTAATTCACCCAACAGTAACAGCGCGATTCATCCCAATCCTAATAGTGTAATTCACCCAACAGTAACAGTGCCATCCATCCCAAAACTAACAGTGCGATTCATCCCAACACTAAGTGTGATTCAGGCCAACATTACCAATGTGATTCACCCCAACACTAACAATGAGATTCACACCAATACTAACAGTGCGATTCATCCCAATCCTAATAGTGTAATTCGTCCCCAACAGTAACAGTGCCATCCATCCCAACACTAACAGTGCGATTCAGGCCAACACTAACAGTGTGATTCACCCCAACATTACCAGTGTAATTCACCCAACAATAACAGCGTGATTCATCCCAATCCTAATAGTGTAATTCACCCAACAATAACAGCGTGATTCATCCCAATCCTAATAGTGTAATTCACCCAACAATAACAGCGCGATTCATCCCAATCCTAATAGTGTAATTCACCCAACAATAACAGCGCAATTGATCCCAATCCTAATAGTGTAATTCACCCAACAATAACAGCGCGATTCATCCCAATCCTAATAGTGTAATTCACCCAACAATAACAGCGCGATTCATCCCAATCCTAATAGTGTAATTCACCCAACAGTAACAGCGCGATTCATCCCAATCCTAACAGTGTAATTCACCCAACAATAACAGCGCAATTCATCCCAATCCTAATAGTGTAATTCACCCAACAATAACAGCGCGATTCATCCCAATCCTAATAGTGTAATTCACCCAACAATAACAGCGCGATTCATCCCAATCCTAATAGTGTAATTCACCCAACAATAACAGCGCAATTCATCCCAATCCTAATAGTGTAATTCACCCAACAATAACAGCGCGATTCATCCCAATCCTAATAGTGTAATTCACCCAACAATAACAGTGCGATTCATCCCAATCCTAACAGTGTAATTCACCCAACAATAACAGCGCGATTCATCCCAATCCTAATAGTGTAATTCACCCAACAATAACAGCGCGATTCATCCCAATCCTAATAGTGTAATTCACCCAACAATAACAGCGCGATTCATCCCAATCCTAATAGTGTAATTCACCCAACAGTAACAGCGCAATTCATCCCAAAACTAACAGTGCGATTCATCCCAACACTAAGTGTGATTCAGGCCAACACTACCAATGTGATTCACCCCAACACTAACAATGCGATTCACACCAATACTAACAGTGCGATTCATCCCAAACCTAATAGTGTCATTCACCCAACAGTAACAGTGCGATTCATCCCAATCCTAATAGTGTAATTCACCCAACAATAACAGCGCGATTCATCCCAATCCTAATAGTGTAATTCACCCAACAATAACAGTGCGATTCATCCCAATCCGAAAAGTGTAATTCACCCAACAATAACAGCGCGATTCATCCCAATCCTAAAAGTGTAATTCACCCAACAATAACAGCGCGATTCATGCCAATCCTAATAGTGTAATTCACCCAACAGTAACAGTGCGATTCATCCCAATCCTAATAGTGTAATTCACCCAACAATAACAGCGCGATTCATCCCAATCCTAATAGTGTAATTCACCCAACAGTAACAGCGCGATTCATCCCAATCCTAATAGTGTAATTCACCCAACAATAACAGCGCGATTCATCCCAATCCTAATAGTGTAATTCACCCAACAGTAACAGCGCAATTCATCCCAATCCTAATAATGTAATTCACCCAACAGTAACAGCGCGATTCATCCCAATCCTAATAGTGTAATTCACCCAACAATAACAGCGCGATTCATCCCAATCCTAATAGTGTAATTCACCCAACAGTAACAGCGCGATTCATCCCAATCCTAATAGTGTAATTCACCCAACAGTAACAGCGCGATTCATCCCAATCCTAATAGTGTAATTCACCCAACAATAACAGCGCGATTCATCCCAATCCTAATAGTGTAATTCACCCAACAATAACAGCGCGATTCATCCCAATCCTAATAGTGTAATTCACCCAACAATAACAGCGTGATTCATCCCAATCCTAATAGTGTAATTCACCCAACAGTAACAGTGCCATCCATCCCAAAACTAACAGTGCGATTCATCCCAACACTAAGTGTGATTCAGGCCAACATTACCAATGTGATTCACCCCAACACTAACAATGAGATTCACACCAATACTAACAGTGCGATTCATCCCAATCCTAATAGTGTAATTCACCCAACAGTAACAGCGCGATTCATCCCAATCCTAATAGTGTAATTCACCCAACAGTAACAGCGCGATTCATCCCAATCCTAATAGTGTAATTCACCCAACAATAACAGCGCGATTCATCCCAATCCTAATAGTGTAATTCACCCAACAGTAACAGCGCGATTCATCCCAATCCTAATAGTGTAATTCACCCAACAATAACAGCGCGATTCATCCCAATCCTAATAGTGTAATTCACCCAACAATAACAGCGTAATTCATCCCAATCCTAATAGTGTAATTCACCCAACAGTAACAGCGCGATTCATCCCAATCCTAATAGTGTAATTCACCCAACAATAACAGCGCGATTCATCCCAATCCTAATAGTGTAATTCACCCAACAATAACAGCGTGATTCATCCCAATCCTAATAGTGTAATTCACCCAACAGTAACAGCGCGATTCATCCCAATCCTAATAGTGTAATTCACCCAACAGTAACAGTGCCATCCATCCCAAAACTAACAGTGCGATTCATCCCAACACTAAGTGTGATTCAGGCCAACATTACCAATGTGATTCACCCCAACACTAACAATGAGATTCACACCAATACTAACAGTGCGATTCATCCCAATCCTAATAGTGTAATTCGTCCCCAACAGTAACAGTGCCATCCATCCCAACACTAACAGTGCGATTCAGGCCAACACTAACAGTGTGATTCACCCCAACATTACCAGTGTGATTCACCCCAACACTAACAGTGTGATTAATCCCAACAATAAGTGTGATTTGCACCAATACTCGAGTTTCGTCAAACATCGCTTCATGTCTACTGCTTAGAAGAGCTGAATCCTCTGTGTAAATCCAACTACTCACACCAGGTTTATGTAACGTATGGGTCAGAAGTATTTCACTATGCTGAGTTAATAACGTACTGTGGAAGAAATACTATGCAATTAACTTTGCACAATTTGTGATAAAGAAATTTCTCGATGAAAAGTATGCAGTTTTAGTGTGTTTTTTTTATTAATTATAAATGGACTGCTAGCTGGTCTGGGAAGGCTGGTGTCACACTGGAGTGAGAACATATAAAGTCACATTCTTCGTATTCTTACAAGACACCAGTGGAAGGGGCCATTTTGGCTGGTTTTTCAATCAGTCGTGGGTATGTACAGTGGCAGCCATTGTTCACCATTGTCACATTTGCAAAACATGTGGACAGTTGCAGCCATGGCTGGTCATGTTTTTAGTCAAAGATCACGTGGACAGTGGAGGCCATGATGCGTCAGGATTTGGCTGGTCATGTGTTCATTCACAGTACATGTGGACAGTGGAGGTCATGACGATCCAAGTTTTGGCTTGTCATATGTTCGTTCACAGTACATGTGAACAGTGGTAGCCACGATGCTTCATGATTTGGCCGGTCATGTGTTCAGTTGCAGGACATGTGGACAGTGGCAGCCACGATGTTTCAGGTTTTGGCCGGTCATATGTTCAGTTGCAGTACATGTGGACAGTGGCAGCCACGATGCTTCAGGTTTTGGCCGGTCATATGTTCAGTTGCAGTACATGTGGACAGTGGCAGCCACGATGCTTCAGGTTTTGGCCGGTCATATGTTCAGTTGCAGTACATGTGGACAGTGGCAGCCATGATGCTTCAGGTTTTGGCCGGTCATATGTTCAGTTGCAGTACATGTGGACAGTGGCAGCCACGATGTTTCAGGTTTTGACCGGTCATATGTTCAGTTGAAGTACATGTTGACAGTGGCAGCCATGATGCTTCAGGTGTTGGCCGGTCATATGTTCAGTTGCAGGACATGTGGACAGTGGCAGTCACGATGCTTCAGGTTTTGGCCGGTCATATGTTCAGTTGCAGTACATGTGGACAGTGGCAGCCATGATGTTTCAGGTTTTAGCCGGTCATATGTTCAGTTGCCGGTCATATGTTCAGTTGCAGGACATGTGGACAGTGGCAGCCACGATGCTTCAGGTTTTAGCCGGTCATATGTTCAGTTGCAGGACATGTGGACAGTGGCAGCCACGATGCTTCAGGTTTTGGCCGGTCATATGTTCAGTTGCAGTACATGTGGACAGTGGCAGTCATGATGCTTCAGGTTTAGGCCGGTCATATGTTCAGTTGCAGGACATCTGGACAGTGGCAGCCACGATGCTTCAGGTTTAAGCCGGTCATATGTTCAGTTGCAGTACATGTGGAAAGTTGCAGCCATGATGCTTCAGGTTTTGGCTTGTAATTTGTTCAGTTGCAGTACATGTGGACAGTGGCAGCCACGATGCTTGATGCTTCAGGTTTTGGCGGGTCATATGTTAAGTTGCCGGTCATATGTTCAGTTGCAGGACATGTGGACAGTGGCCGCCACGATGCTTCAGGTTTTGGCCGGTCATATGTTCAGTTGCAGGACATGTGGACAGTGGCAGCCACGATGCTTCAGGTTTTGGCCGGTCATATGTTCAGTTGCAGGACATGTGGACAGTGGCAGCCACGATGCTTCAGGTTTTGGCCGGTCATATGTTCAGTTGCAGGACATGTGGACAGTGGCAGCCAAGATGCTTCAGGTTTTGGCCGGTCATATGTTCAGTTGCAGGACATGTGGACAGTGGCAGCCACGATGCATCAGGTTTTGTCCGGTCATATGTTCAGTTGCAGTACATGTGGACAGTGGCAGCCACGATGCTTCAGGTTTTGGCCGGTCATATGTTCAGTTGCAGTACATGTGGACAGTGGCAGCCACGATGCTTCAGGGTTTGGCCGGTCATGTGTTCAGTCGAAATACGTGTGGACAGTGGCAGCCACGATGCTTCAGGTTTTGGCCGGTCATATGTTCAGTTGCAGGACATGTGGACAGTGGCAGCCACAATGCTTCAGGTTTTGGCCAGTCATATGTTCAGTTTCAGTACATGTGGACAGTGGCAGCCATGATGCTTCAGGTTTTGGCCAGTCATATGTTCAGTTGCAGGACATGTGGACAGTGGCAACCACGATGCTTCAGGTTTTGGCCGGTCATATGTTCAGTTGCAGGACATGTGGACAGTGGCAGCCACGATGCTTCAGGTTTTGTCCGGTCATATGTTCAGTTGCAGGACATGTGGACAGTGGCAGCCACGATGCTTCAGGTTTTGTCCGGTCATATGTTCAGTTGCAGTACATATGGACAGTGGCAGCCACGATGCTTCAGGTTTTGGCCGGTCATATGTTCAGTTGCAGTACATGTGGACAGTGGCAGCCACGATGGTTCAGGTTTTGGCCGGTCATATGTTCAGTTGCAGGACATGTGGACAGTGGCAGCCACAATGCTTCAGGTTCTGGCCGGTCATATGTTCAGTTGCAGGACATGTGGACAGTGGCAGCCACGATGCTTCAGGTTTTGGCTGGAGCAGGTGTGGGCAAGGTTCCTTCAGAAGCTGCCTCAGTGTTCCATCCTTAGAGAAGAGATTCTTCATTTACATGTCAAACACAAGTATCGCTGGTGTCATCAGCTCGTCAGCTATTCCGGTAAATCACAAGAAGGTCGCCGGCGAAGTCTTTACCTCAGGAGGCAAAGATCGTATCTTTCCAATTTCCACATCAACGAGACTATGGCATGTTTGTTCTTTTCACAAGTGGTGACATTGCGGCGTCACGTTCTGTTCCAGTTTACCATTCCACAGCTCAGACATGGAGGGGTGACACTGAGATGTGGGGTGGGCTGAGTACCTTGACAATGGGGGGCATGTTCCTGCAGTTTACTTATCACATCCACAGTCAGGGGTCACACATGGATGTGTGTGTGTGTGCGGGGAAGGGGGGCAATTCCACCATGACACACACTGGAAGGTGTTCAAGGTGTATCCAGTGGTGGCACATCAAGACAAGGCTATGGAGAAGATCTGAGGACACTCCCCTCCCGAAATACTCTGTACTTCTGGGGATCACAAGTATTAGATCTGCTGTTCCTCTCCTAGTACATGCCATGTGTGCTGTGGTACAGATTCACGTGTAGTGTGCTCCATGACACGTGGCAGTCTCTCTGGCAAGGGCCCAGTCATGAGCCACGTGTAGCTGGGGATAATGAGGGGCTGCACAGTACAATCACCTCATCTACAATGGCCCTTGTGAAAACACTTGAAAGCTGAGTGTCCTCTGTAATGAGACCTCTCACAATGAGAGCGCTCTGCATTATCAAGATGTCACTGCTAATTTGCACACACTTATGACAGCGGCTTCCCGAGATACTGTAGAGTCTCTGAGCTTCTGTGTAGTGGCCTCACGTGGACCCCGCAAGTAATGCCGGCATTAGGGAGGATCATGTGATTTCATTAGGTGGATCTAGGAAACTTGGAGGATGTAACCCTGAGATAGAGCACAGTGCTACTTCTCCTACTCAGTATTGTATGCACAGTACCACTTCTCCTACTCAGTATTGTATGCACAGTACCACTTCTCCTCCTCAGTACTGTATGCACAGTACCACTTCTCCTACTCAGTATTGTGTGCACAGTACCACTTCTCCTACTCAGTACTGTATGCACAGTACCACTTCTCCTACTCAGTATTGTATGCACAGTACCACTTCTCCTACTCAGTATTGTATGCACAGTACCACTTCTCCTACTCAGTATTGTATGCACAGTACCACTTCTCCTACTCAGTATAGATACTCTAGAGAGAGTTCAGAGAAGAGCTACTAAACTGGTCCATGGATTGCAGGATAAAACTTACCAGGAAAGATGAAAGGACCTTAACATGTAGAGCTTGGAAGAAAGACGAGACAGAGGGGATATGATAGAAACTGCTAAATACATAAAGGGAATCAACAAGGGAAAAGAGGAGAGAAGATTTACAAGAAGGAAAACTGCTGCAAGAGGACAGAGTGTTACATTAGAGGGGCAAAGGGTTAACAGTAATATCAGGAAGTATTACTTTACTGAGAGAGTAGTGGATGCATGGAATAGCCTTCCTGCAGAAGTGGTAGCTGCAAATACAGTGAAGGAGTTTAAGCATGCATGGGATAGGCATAAGGCCATCCTCCATATAAGATAGGGCCGGGGCTATCCATAGTATTCAGTATATGGGGCAGACTAGATGGGCCACATGGTTCTTATCTGCCGACACATTCTATGTTTCTATGTATTGTATGCACAGTACCACTTCTCCTCCTCAGTACTGTATGTATGGACAGTGCCCAGTACCACCACTCATTATCCTCCTCAGTATTGTATGTACGGACAGTGCCCAGTACCACCACTCATTATCCTCCTCAGTATTGTATGTACGGACAGTGCCCAGTACCACCACTCATCTTCCTCCTCAGTATTGTATGTATGGACAGTGCCCAGTACCACCACTCATTATCCTCCTCAGTATTGTATGTACAGACAGTACCCAGTACCACCACTCATTATCCTCCTCAGTATTGTATGTATGGACAGTGCCCAGTACCACTCCTCTTCTTCCTCCTCAGTATTGTATGTATGGACAGTGCACAGTACCACCACTCATTATCCTCCTCAGTATTGTATGTATGGACAGTGCACAGTACCACTCATCTTCCTCCTCAGTATTGTATGTATGGACAGTGCCCAGTACCACCACTCATCTTCCTCCTCAGTATTGTATGTACGGACAGTGCACAGTACCACCACTCATTATCCTCCTCAGTATTGTATGTACAGACAGTACCCAGTACCACCACTCATTATCCTCCTCAGTATTGTATGTATGGACAGTGCCCAGTACCACCACTCATCTTCCTCCTCAGTATTGTATGTATGGACAGTGCCCAGTACCACCACTCATTATCCTCCTCAGTATTGTATGTACGGACAGTGCACAGTACCACCACTCATTATCCTCCTCAGTATTGTATGTACAGACAGTACCCAGTACCACCACTCATTATCCTCCTCAGTATTGTATGTATGGACAGTGCCCAGTACCACCACTCATTATCCTCCTCAGTACTGTATGTACGGACAGTGCACAGTACCACCACTCTTCTTCTTCCTCCTCAGTATTGTATATATGGACAGTGCCCAGTACCACCACTCCTCTTCCTCCTCAGTATTGTATGTATGGACAGTGCCCAGTACCACCACTCATCTTCCTCCTCAGTATTGTATGTATGGACAGTGCCCAGTACCACCACTCATTATCCTCCTCAGTATTGTATGTATGGACAGTGCCCAGTACCACCACTCCTCTTCCTCCTCAGTATTGTATGTATGGACAGTGCCCAGTACCACCACTCATCTTCCTCCTCAGTATTGTATGTACGGACAGTACCCAGTACCACCACTCATTATCCTCCTCAGTATTGTATGTATGGACAGTGCCCAGTACCACCACTCATTATCCTCCTCAGTATTGTATGTACGGACAGTGCCCAGTACCACCACTCATTATCCTCCTCAGTATTGTATGTACGGACAGTGCCCAGTACCACCACTCATTATCCTCCTCAGTACTGTATGTACGGACAGTGCCCAGTACCACCACTCATTATCCTCCTCAGTATTGTATGTATGGACAGTGCACAGTACCACTCCTCTTCTTCCTCCTCAGTACTGTATGTATGGACAGTGCACAGTACCACCACTCATCTTCTTCCTCCTCAGTATTGTATGTATGGACAGTGCACAGTACCACTCTTCTTCTTCCTCCTCAGTATTGTATGTATGGACAGTGCACAGTACCACTCCTCTTCTTCCTCCTCAGTATTGTATGTATGGACAGTGCACAGTACCACTCTTCTTCTTCCTCCTCAGTACTGTATGTACGGACAGTGCACAGTACCACTCCTCTTCTTCCTCCTCAGTATTGTATGTATGGACAGTGCACAGTACCACTCTTCTTCTTCCTCCTCAGTACTGTATGTACGGACAGTGCACAGTACCACCACTCTCTTCTTCCTCCTCAGTATTGTATATGGACAGTGCCCAGTACCACCACTCATCTTCCTCCTCAGTACTGTATGTATGGACAGTGCACAGTACCACTCATCTTCCTCCTCAGTATTGTATGTACGGACAGTGCACAGTACCACCACTCATTATCCTCCTCAGTACTGTATGTATGGACAGTGCACAGTACCACCACTCATCTTCCTCCTCAGTATTGTATGTACGGACAGTGCACAGTACCACCACTCATTATCCTCCTCAGTACTGTATGTATGGACAGTGCACAGTACCACTCCTCTTCTTCCTCCTCAGTATTGTATGTATGGACAGTGCACAGTACCACTCCTCTTCCTCCTCAGTATTGTATGTACGGACAGTGCACAGTACCACTCCTCTTCTTCCTCCTCAGTACTGTATGTATGGACAGTGCACAGTACCACCACTCATCTTCCTCCTCAGTATTGTATGTACGGACAGTGCACAGTACCACTCCTCTTCTTCCTCCTCAGTATTGTATGTATGGACAGTGCACAGTACCACTCCTCTTCTTCCTCCTCAGTATTGTATGTATGGACAGTGCACAGTACCACTCTTCTTCTTCCTCCTCAGTACTGTATGTACGGACAGTGCACAGTACCACTCCTCTTCTTCCTCCTCAGTATTGTATGTATGGACAGTGCACAGTACCACTCTTCTTCTTCCTCCTCAGTACTGTATGTACGGACAGTGCACAGTACCACCACTCTTCTTCTTCCTCCTCAGTATTGTATATATGGACAGTGCCCAGTACCACCACTCATCTTCCTCCTCAGTACTGTATGTATGGACAGTGCACAGTACCACTCATCTTCCTCCTCAGTATTGTATGTACGGACAGTGCACAGTACCACCACTCATTATCCTCCTCAGTACTGTATGTATGGACAGTGCACAGTACCACCACTCATCTTCCTCCTCAGTATTGTATGTACGGACAGTGCACAGTACCACCACTCATTATCCTCCTCAGTACTGTATGTATGGACAGTGCACAGTACCACTCCTCTTCTTCCTCCTCAGTATTGTATGTATGGACAGTGCACAGTACCACTCCTCTTCCTCCTCAGTATTGTATGTACGGACAGTGCACAGTACCACTCCTCTTCTTCCTCCTCAGTACTGTATGTATGGACAGTGCACAGTACCACCACTCATCTTCCTCCTCAGTATTGTATGTACGGACAGTGCACAGTACCACTCCTCTTCTTCCTCCTCAGTATTGTATGTATGGACAGTGCACAGTACCACTCTTCTTCTTCCTCCTCAGTATTGTATATATGGACAGTGCCCAGTACCACCACTCATCTTCCTCCTCAGTACTGTATGTATGGACAGTGCACAGTACCACTCATCTTCCTCCTCAGTATTGTATGTACGGACAGTGCACAGTACCACCACTCATTATCCTCCTCAGTACTGTATGTATGGACAGTGCACAGTACCACTCCTCTTCTTCCTCCTCAGTATTGTATGTATGGACAGTGCACAGTACCACCACTCATTATCCTCCTCAGTACTGTATGTATGGACAGTGCACAGTACCACTCCTCTTCTTCCTCCTCAGTATTGTATGTATGGACAGTGCACAGTACCACTCCTCTTCCTCAGTACTGTATGTATGGACAGTGCACAGTACCACTCCTCTTCCTCAGTACTGTATGTATGGACAGTGCACAGTACCACCTCTCATTATCCTCCTCAGTACTGTATATATGGACAGTGCACAGTACCACCACTCATCTTCCTCCTCAGTATTGTATGTACGGACAGTGCACAGTACCACTCCTCTTCTTCCTCCTCAGTATTGTATGTATGGACAGTGCACAGTACCACCACTCATCTTCCTCCTCAGTATTGTATGTACGGACAGTGCACAGTACCACCACTCATTATCCTCCTCAGTACTGTATGTATGGACAGTGCACAGTACCACCACTCATCTTCCTCCTCAGTATTGTATGTACGGACAGTGCACAGTACCACCACTCATTATCCTCCTCAGTACTGTATGTATGGACAGTGCACAGTACCACTCCTCTTCTTCCTCCTCAGTATTGTATGTATGGACAGTGCACAGTACCACTCCTCTTCCTCCTCAGTATTGTATGTACGGACAGTGCACAGTACCACTCCTCTTCTTCCTCCTCAGTATTGTATGTATGGACAGTGCACAGTACCACCACTCATTATCCTCCTCAGTACTGTATGTATGGACAGTGCACAGTACCACTCCTCTTCTTCCTCCTCAGTATTGTATGTATGGACAGTGCACAGTACCACTCTTCTTCTTCCTCCTCAGTATTGTATGTATGGACAGTGCACAGTACCACTCCTCTTCTTCCTCCTCAGTATTGTATGTATGGACAGTGCCCAGTACCACCACTCATCTTCCTCCTCAGTACTGTATGTATGGACAGTGCACAGTACCACTTCTCGTCATCTGGAGTATTGTAGTAATAAAGATGAGGTGTGTTAGAGAGGTTTTGCTGAGGTTCCAGTGCGCTCTCTGACATATTTTAGGTGTTGCAGCTCTCGATTTTGGGTAATTTTCTGCTTCTTTTCCAGCAATTTACTGCTCACTGATTCGAGGAGCTGTCTTGTTTCACCGGGTGGAGACATACAGTAGGTCAATATCTACGGTGGGGGTTATTAGCAATGATTTTACCAAATGTCACCATACCCCAAGCCTGGCATCATATTACAGAACGTAAATGCTGAGAGTTGCAGTCCTCTTTCATTCCCCTCACAGATATTCAACTCTGGAGCTGCTGAGCGATAATATACAGCGGCTTCGTCTGCGGAGGAGGGGAGCAAACATTGTGCCAGCCAAATCTGCAGATCCTGAGGCTCATAAAAGCTGTGGATGGGCACACATTGTCATAGTTGGGGCGGCATTACCCTGACGATGCCACCTGCCCCCCCCCCCATGTCTCCTCCTCCGGAGGCCACACATTGATTATGTTCCCTGCTGGTCAATTAAACTGGGAGAAAGTGGATATTTCCCAGCTGTGAAGAGGAATGAACCTCCCCTCGTGTCACCAGCGGCTGTCATGTCATCTTTGGGGCGGCAGCGGCTGTACCAGAGGGCGTGGATGGGGGATATGGAATTGCAGATGGTCTGGGAGGCTGGATGGGACAGGCAAATGTTGTCAGGCTGTCGACGTGTCTGCTGCTGCTCACGTTGGACTCCTGACAAGCTCTTTTATGGGCTCCTTCCAATGTGTCACTCAAAGAGCTGGGAACGTAAGCGACTAGTGCTCCAGGCATCGCTTCCAAGTGTTTTCTTCTATCAAAATTAACAAATTCATATTACAAGTTCAATATAAGATGGCGACCACGGCACATGTGACTACCCTGAAAGGATGGGACAGCACTGAGCACCTTATACTACTCTACAGCTATTTATCTATTACCTGACTGTATATCATGTCTGAGGGGTTGTCACCTACCCTGTGTGTATAGAATCAGGGGTTCAAGGACAAACACAGTCATAATCAGAGTCAGGGCGCTGCTTGCAAGAGCTTACGATTAATGTTGATCAAGCACCGTAGTGCTCGGGCCGAACACATCGTGATATAATGGAAGTCAATGGGAGAACCCTAGCATTAAACCAGGTACCCCATGCTCTGAAGGGAGAGGGTGCCTGGTTCATAAGAAAAGGTCAGAAATTGTTGGTAACACTACCAAAATGGTTCTGTAACAGCATGGGGAGGATGTATGGATGTATCTTGAACTCGCTTGTCGCTGCTGGGAACTATGTTGTCCGAATAGTACGCCCCTTTTACATAATGACAATAATACGCAAAAAACAAGGGAAAAAAAAATCTATTTTAGAGCTACAATCGATAGAAAACATTCTTTCCTGAATATTTACTTGTATATAAAGTGCAAGTGCAGCCAAAAATTACAAGGAAGAGGCACTCCGATACACCCTTAGTTACACATAAAGGAGGGCATCAAACACCCTTTAAAAATTATGATTGATGGCCTGCTGGTGACCCTCAAAACATTAGGAGCAAGGGCCTGCTGATCTGACCATCTAAAGCATGGGCGGTGGCCTGCTGCCGCTTTGGTGACTCTAGTTACCTGGGGCCGATGGCACGTCCCCATGACAGCGACGATCCATTCGGATGTCTGGCCTATCAACTTTCGATGTAATTGTCAGCTCAAAATCCATTGTAAACTACGGGTCACGGGGAATCAGTGTTTGATTCCAGAGAGGGAGCCTGAAAAACGGCTAACACATCCAAGGAAGGCAAGCGTGTGGCGCGCAAATCACACACTCCCGACTCGGGGAGGTAGTGACGATAAATAACAATACAGTACTCTTAAGATGCCCTGTTATTGGAAAGTGTAATATAAAAATTACAGGGACTGTCACTGCAGTATTTTGGATTAGGAAACGTTATACAGGAGAGGCCCTGCTGAAGCTTTGTTGACTCTAGATAACTTCTGCCTGATTGCACGTCCCCGCAAGGTCCACGATCCATTTGGATATCTTCCCTATCAACTTTCGATGTTCTTTTATGCGCCAAACATGGTGACCACCGGTAATGGGGAATCATTGTTCGATTTCGGAGGGAGCCTGATAAACGGCTATGGCTACTACTTCAAAGCAAGGCAGCATGAGTTGCGGGCCTGCCGGTGAGCTTAACCTGTAAAAGATTTGAGTTGCGGGCCTGAAGGTGAGCTGACCCTGTAAATTTTTTTAGGTGCGGGGCTGCTGGTGAGCTGACCCTGTAAAACTATATATGCGAGTGCCTACGGGTGAGCTGACCCAGTAAAGATTTGAGTTGCAGGCCTGCAGGTGAGCTGAACCTGTAAAAGATTTTAGATGCGAGCCTCCTGGTGAGCTGAGGTGGAACCGACAAACTCAACTTTATTTTGATGGCTGCATTAATCTGCAGGTGACCATCATACAGCTCTACAGATTTGTTTACACCTGCATCTTTCTCAACAGTCTGTGGCCGCAGTCTTTTATCCAGACTCTGTCATTGTGCCACTATGTAGCCTCCTCATGCTGCCATCTCCACACCATGTCACCTTGCCACTTATTTTTATCACCATGCTGCTGCTGCTGCTGCTTAAAAGGCCTTAAACTGATCACCAGGCCCACAATTTAATTAAGGTTTTGGAATCTATAAACCCAACTTGCTTTTGGGGGCTGCATCAGTGGTGTAGCTAAAAATGACTGGGCCCCACAACAAATATTTGAATGGGGCTCCATCCCACAGTAATTTTTTAACGACCTCTTCCTTTCATGACGCCCCCATTCCTGTGGCTAGTAAAGATCACTCTCTCAGACCAGGGCCGGCAGCTGTTCCATCCGTTTTATACACTGTCTATACTGTCACTGTATATAATTTCATTGTGTAATACTCTTGAGGGGGTTCTGACCAAATCCTTTAGTTCTCCTCCTCCTGGGTCGGCCCCTTCTGGGTCAGGGCCCCAAAGCTGCAGCTTCCCCTATAGCTACGCCCCTGGTCTGCATTAATCTGCAGGTGACCATCATACAGCTCTACAGATTTTTTTTCATCTGCATCCTTCAAAAAAATCTGTGGCCTTAGTCTTTTATCCAGACTCATGTCACCTTGCCACTCATTTTTATCACCATGCTGCTGCTGCTGCTTAAAAGACCTTAAACTGATCACCAGGCCCACAATCTAATTAAGGTTTTACGTACAAACCAAAGTAAAAAATCGATTTTATAGGAAAAAAAAAATGAAAACATTCTTTCCTGTAGATTTACTTGTATATAAAGTGCAAGTGCTGCCAAAAATTACAAGAAAGAGGCACTCCGATACAACCTGTATATCATATAAAGGAGGGCTCATTCACATTGCGTTGCGGGTGAGCTGACCCTGTAAAACATTTGAGTGGCGGGCCTGCAGGTGAGCTGACCCTGTAAAAGATTGAGTTGCCAGGCCGCAGGTGAGCAGACCTGTAAAAAATTATATGTGAGGGCCTACTGGTGAGTGGACCTCTCTAAAACATTATATGTGAGGGACTGCTGGTAAGCGGACCCTGTAAAATATTTGAGTTGCGGGCCTGCAGGTGAACTGACCCTGTAAAAGATTTTAGGTTTGGACATGCAGGTGAGCTGACCCCTGTAAAGATTTGAGTGTGGGGCTGCATGTGAGCAGACCCTGTAAAAAATTTGATTTGAGGGCATGCCTGGTGAGCGGACCCTGTAAAAATTAGAAGTAAGGGCATGCTGGTGAGCAGACCCTCTAAAAATTATATGTGAGGGCCTGCTGGTGAGTGGACCCTGAAAAATTAATTATATGAGGGCCTACTGGTGAGCAGGACCCTGCTAAAAAATTATATGTGAGGGCCTGCTGGTGAGCGGATCCTCTTAAACATTATATGTGAGGGCATGCTGGTGAGCGGACCCTGTAAAAAATTATATGTGAGGGCCTGCTGGTGAGCGGACCATCAAAAAAATTATATGTGAGGGCCTGCTGGTGAGCGGACCATGTAAAAAATTATATTCGTAGGCCATATATGCAAGGGCATTATATGTGACGAATAAGCAATGCATGTTGATATGACGGAAGAGGAGGATGAGAAAAGGAAGATTCAACCATATACCCTTGTTTGTGGTGGAAGGGGTGCATGGGAATACAGTCTATTAACTACATTAAAAACAACACATGTAAAGTGCCTTTATATTCATCAGCATTCCTCTGGTGGAGTCGAGAAGTCATGGTCAATCCAGGTCTTGTTCATTTTAATATGAGTCAACCTGTCAGCATTTTCAGTTGACAGGCGGATACACTTATCTGTTATAATGCCACCAGAAGCACTAAATACCCGCTCTGACAAAACGCTGGTGGCAGGGCAGGCCAGCACCTCCAAAGCGTAGAGCGCCAGTTCGTGCCACGTGTCCAGCTTGGACACCCAGTAGTTGTAAGGCACTGAGGGATCATTGAGGACGCTGACACGGTCTGCTATGTACTCCTTCACCATCTTCCAAAATGTTTCTCTCCTTGTGGCAGTAGGCCGCACATCAGGGTGAGGGTGCTGGCGGGGTGTCATGAAACTGTCCCAGGCTTTGGAGAGTGTTGCCCTGCCTCTGTTGGAACTGCTGTGTGTTCCCCTTGTCTCCCCTCCTCGGTTGGCCAAGGAAGTACGGACTCTGCCGCCAGCGTTGTCAGATGGAAAATTTTGGAGCAATTTTTCAACAAGGATCTTCTGGTATTGCACCATTTTGCTCGTCCTCTCCACCAGAGGAATGAGAGATGAGAAGTTCTCTTGTAGCAGGGGTCGAGAAGGGTGAACAACCAGTAATCCGTGTTGTTTAAAATGCGTATAACACGCGGGTCGCGGGAAAGGCAGCCTAACATGAAGTCAGCCATGTGTGCCAGAGTACCAACAGGCGAGACTTTGCTGTCGTCATCAGGAGGATCACTCCTAATCTCCTCATCCTCTTCTGCCCACCCACGCAGAACAGATGGAATTAAACTTCCATGGGTTCTACCCTCTGTAGCTGAGGCAACCGTCTCCTGCTCCTCCCCCTCATCAGCCTCCAATTTGCGCTGAGAAGACAAACTGAGGGTGGTCTGGTTATCACCCTGTGTAATGTCTTCCCCCATTTCCACCTCTTCTACATGCAAAGCGTCGGCTTTCATTGTGAGCAGCGAGCATTTGAGTGGACACAGAAGTGGGATGGTTACGCTGATAATAGTGTTATCGCCGCTCACCATCTGTGTTGATTCCTCAAAGTTTCTTAAAACCTCACAGAGGTCAGAAATCCATGCTCACTCCTCGCTTGTGAAGAGCGGAAGCTGACTGGTAAGGCGACGACCATGTTGCAGCTGGTATTCCACAACTGCCCTCTGTTGCTCACAAAGCCTGGCCAACATGTGGAACGTGGAGTTCCAGCAAGTGTTCACGTTGCACAACAGCCGGTGAGCTGGGAATTTCAAGAGCTGCTGCAGTGTTGACAGACCAGCTGAAGCTGTCGGTGACTTGCGGAAATGTGCACACACGCGGTGCACCTTTACCAGTAGCTCAGGCAAATTGGGGTATGGTTTTAGAAACCGCTGAACCACAAGGTTGAATACGTGGGCAAGGCATGGGATGTGTCTAAGGTTGCCCAGCTCCAAAGCTGCCACGAAGTTACGGCCATTACCAGACACAACCATGCCTGGTTCTAGGTTGAGTGGTGAGAGCAGTGCTACACTACTTCCAGCTAGCGACTGATGACTGACTGGTGCTGCACGAGGATACTTCGGAGGTGGAAGTGGAGGAGGAGAAGTGGGGGTTGGAGCCACTAACGTAGGTGGTGGCGGAAACCCAGATGGAATTGGGGCCCGCAATCCTTGGCGTCGGTAGCACCTGTGCCATCCCAGGGTACGAGTCGCTCCCGCCCTCCACAACATTCACCAAGTGTGCCGTCAGGGAAATGTAGTGTCCCTGGCCAAAAGCACTTGTTCATGTGTCCGTAGTTAAGTGGACCTTCCCAGTAACTGCATTGGTCAGGGCACGTGTGATGTTAAGGGACACATGTTGGTGTAAGGCTGGCACGGCACACCTTGAAAAATAGTGGCGGCTGGGGACTGCGTAACGAGGGACGGCTGCCGACATCAGGCTGCAGAAGGCCTCAGTGTCCAAAAGCCTAAAAGGCAACATTTCCAGGGCCAGTAATTTGGAAAGCTGCGCATTTAGTGCTATGGACTGTGGGTGGGTGGCTGGGTATTTGCGCTTGCATTCAAATGCCTGGGGTAATGACATTTGGATGCTGCGCTGGGACAGGGAAGTGGATGTGGTCGCTGATGGTGATTGCACAGGTGCAGGTGCAGGGCGGGAGGCATCTGGGCCTGCGTCTTGGACAGGGGATTGGCCAGTACGTAACACAGGGGAAGAGGAGGCAGTGGTGTGACCAGCAGACACAGATTGTGGACCCAGGCGTTCGGCCCACCTATTAGGGTGCTTTGAAGACATGTGGAGGATCATGCTGGTGGTGGTGAGGTTGCTAGTGTTCACGCTCTGGCTCATTTTGGTGTGGCACAGGTTGCAAACTACTATTCTTTTGTCGTCCGCACTTTCCTCAAAAAAGCGCCATACTGCCGAACACCTACCCCTTGGCAAGGGAGATTTACGCAAGAGGGTGCCCTGTGGAACAGTTGCAGGCCTGTTCGGTGGTGCCCGCCTTCTACCTTTTGCCACCCCACTGCCTCTTTCAGCCTGTTGAAGTACTGCAGATCCCTTCCCCTCTGTACTGCTCTCCTCGCTCGGCTTGTTGCCACCTTCCCAGGTTGGGTCAGTGACCTTGTCGTCCAGCACCTCCTCCTCCACTTCCTCACTCTGATCATCCTCCTGATTTGTTGACCTAACCACAACCTCAGTGATTGACAACTGTGTGTCATCCTCTCCCTCAACCTCTTGAGACAGTAATTGCGGTTGAGTCATCGGCAACTGTGTCTCATCATCATCCACCCCATTAAACACTAATTGCCGTTCCCCAGCGTCATGTTCTTGTGACTCTGGATGCTCAAGAGGTTGGAAATCGGGGCACAAGATCTCAGGTTCCTCTTTAAGGGGAGGGCCAAATCAATTAAAGGCGATGCAAAGAGGTCCTCGGAATATCCGAGTGTGGGATTACTTGTTTGGCCAGACTGTAAATGGTGGGAGGAAGGAGGATCAGGGTTAGGATTGTGTGGACCAAACTCCTGGCTACTGAGACTGGACTTGGTGTGGAAGACAGGGTGGTGCTTAACCGTTTGGAAGCACTCTCTGCTGCAATCCAACCGACCACCTGCTCGCACTTCAAGAGTGGTCTCCTGCGCCGCCCTGCAAACTGGGACATGAAGCTAGGTATCTTGGATGATTGTTTTTCTTGTGCTCTGGCAGCAGGCACAGTTTCAACATCCCCAGGGCTACGGCCTCTGCGTGCACCATCAGCATCACGCCCACTTCCCTGTCCTTAAATGCTCGCCTTCTTCATATTAAATGTTATATGTTATAAGGGACCATTTATAGGAAAAATTTGGATAAATTATGTAAAAAATATAATTGTTTTCGCTAATATTTTCCCCAATATCTGGCCCTGACACACACACACTGTCACGAGATGCTGGGGCGCTCACTCTCCGCATCCCATTTCTGTGCAGGAGCGAGGACACGCACAGCGTCCTCGTCTCCTTGGTGATAAGGGGCGGGACGGACCGGCCACGCATGTCTCCTCCGCACGGCCGGCGTCCCCAGTTCCCCCAGCAACCAGGCGGGATCTGAGCACCGAGCTGGGCACTCTGTGCTCAGCTGTACTTACTGCTGCGGGTCATGTGACGCTGGCCACGTCACATGACCCCAGCTACTCAGTATTTAACAGGCAGCCTGCTGGCCATAGGTTGCCTGTTAATTTTAGGTTCCTGCCGATTTGTTTGACTTCTGAATACTTACCTGATCCTGTTCCTTGACGATCCTTTGCCTGCTCCTCATGTACTGCGCATCCCTCCTGGTATTTTGACCTCAGCTCCCACCTAACTACTCTTTGCTGACTCCTGTGGTACTTCTCTACCCTCCTGGTATTTGACCCCGGCTTCTCCTGACTTCTTTGCTTAACCCTCTGTACTGCGTAGCTCTCTTGGTTCTGACCCAGTCCGTTCACGTTCCGTATTTTGTCTTGTCTGTCTTCCCAGCACATATTCTAAGTTAGGGACTTCCGTCCAGTTGTCCCCTGTCATCAGGACTCGTGTGGCAAGTAGGCAGGGCCAGAGGTGAGTGTGGAGCGCAATGGTTACTATCCACACATGCTATTGCAGCTCAGATGTGACAATTTACTGCAGAAACCGTTTATAGGCAAAGTGTGGATAAATTATGGAAAAAATATATTTGTTGTCAGTAATATTTTTCCCAATATCTGGCCCTGACACACGCTATTGCAGTGCAGATGTGACAATTCACTGCTGACACCGTTTATAGGCAAAGTGTGGATAAATTATGGAAAAAATATATTTGTTGTCAGTAATATTTTTCCCAATATCTGGCCCTGACACACGCTATTGCAGTGCAGATGTGACAATTCACTGCAGACACCGTTTATAGGAAAATTATGGAAAGAATGTATTTGTTGTAATATTTTTCCCAATATCTGGCCCTGACACACACTATTGCAGTGCAGATGTGACAATTCACTGCAGACACCGATTATAGGCGAAGTGTGGATAAATTATGGAAAAAATATATTTGTTGTCAGTAATATTTTTCCCAATATCTGGCCCTGGCACAAAGAAGGTATTGCAGCACAGATGTCACAAGTCACTGCAGACACCCTCTATCGAAATAGTATTGCAAAGTATGGGGAAAATATAATTGCTGGCTATATTATATTGCTGCCAGCCTGCCACCACACACAATAGTCCTTAAAAGGACTTTTGGGTCTTTGAAACGCTTTTCTATTGCGATCACACTCCCTACACTGTCTGTCTCTTCCTAAGCGCAGCTCTCCCTGACTCACAATGAGCCGAACCCGCATCATCGAGTGCCATATAGCACCCAATGACGCGTTTCGGCCAGCCAATCACTGTAATGCCAGTAGCCAACATGCCAATGGTATAACAGTGAGGGCAATACTTACATGCACGTTTATTGGCTGCTTAGCAACAGTGGAGGAGACTCGAGCATGGCGCTCGAGCAAATGCGGTACTCGGCCAAGTACCGCCATATGCCGAGCATAGTGAGGCCCGAGCCAAACAGGTATTCGGCCAAGCATGCTCGCTGAACACGACTTACGATCTATGAGGAGATAGGGGTGACTCACAAGGTGCTTGATTTGCACAATGGTCCGGCTGTCTTAACACAACAAAGGAGCAGATATGGCTTGTACTTGTAGTGCTTCTGAGTGCATGGTATGTGGTGGATAGTGTTTGATGAAGAATGATAAAGGTGGTCTCAATAGAGAAGACTCCACTGTAAGCATTTTTGCTGGGGATCGTCATTAGCAACGGGGCCACAAGTGCAGGATTTATATGCACAGCTGCATGTGGGTTTAAGCACTTCCTGTCTGTTTAATACCACGCCATTCTTTTCAGTTTGTATATATGGAGGTGTCCTGAGGTGTATAAACTCCAATTTAAATGTGCCTGCTTTCCATCTACAGGCTACAGTTAGGGGCACCTGTGAGGCCTGGGCCAAACCAGCCAGTCTTGAGTGGGACTCGCAGACTCCTCCCTCCTCCCATTACTAGCATGGTTACATGCTGGAGGTAACTGGTGAGTTGCTTGTGAGTCGGCCTTGTGCTCCTGTAATTTGCCTACTGGCCCCTGGTATATTCTATAGATCCATTATACACAGTGATCTCTCATATATTCTATAGATCCATTATAAACAGTGATCTCTCACCTATTCTATAGATCCATTATACAA
>NW_025334234.1:300000-450112 GCF_014858855.1 Bufo gargarizans
ATTTCTCAGGACACATCCAATAAATGCAGAAAGATTGTAACTGTTCATTTTGTGACTAGAAATCCTGCAGAGTCTTAGTTTACAAACTTGATTTTATACTTCATTGTATAAATGTACTGGAGCTCAAACTAAGAGCTCACGCACATGAACGTATTTTCTTTCCGCTTCCGTTCCGTTTTTTTTTGCGGACCATATGCGGAACCATTTACTTTCAATGAGTCTGCAAAAACAACGGAAGTTACTCTGTGTGACTTCCTTTTTCGTATTATTGTCCGCAAATCACGGTCTGAGGCCCCTATTCAAGTCAATGGGTCTGCAAAAAATACAGAACGCACACCAAACACATCTCTATGTCATCCAGTATTTTACGGATCCCTACTGTAGAAATGCTATGCCCAGCCCATATTGCTCATATGTTTGGTGATTAGTAAGTTACTGTTTCCGTTACGATCTGCAAAAAATGGATCAAAGACGGAAACCATACGGTATGATTTGTGCAATAACGGAACGGAAGAGGACTTAAATCAGAAAAAAAAAAAAACTCAGATATGGAACAACGGATCAGTGAAAAACGGACTGCAAAACAACAATGGTCGTGGGCATGAGCCCTAATGCTCATTGACAGGTCCAAGGAGTTGTAATAGAAACATGCTTCATGCTCACAACAGAAGTGTCAGAACTTAAATCAATTAAAGGGGTTGTTTCACTTCAGCAAGTGGCATGTATCATGTAGGGAAAGTTAATACAAAGGCACTTACTAATGTATTGTTATTATCCATATTGCTTCCTTGGCTGGCTGGATTCATTTTTCCATCACATTATACACTGCTTTTTTCCATGTTTACGACCACCCTGCAATATATCAGTGGTGGTCGTGCTTGCTTTATGATGGGGGTGGCACAATCGCTGTTCCCCATTATTGTGTCTGCTAATTACAAAGAAATGTGCTTCGTGACAAAGTAATTGTCACATTTCACCTTAATGTACATAGAGTTATGCTGGTATAGCTGCAAGAAATCTAAGTGAGTGTGCCCGAAATGAAATCAAGTTTAGGCAGCAGATCCTCAAGCTTTTAAAGGCAGTTGTCCCACTGCAATTTTTTTATGGCCCCACAGTGCTCAGGTTAAAAAACAAAACACAAAGCCACATGCCTATTGTAACAACAGCAGGTGTGGACCCATCGGCTAAACCGAAGGGTGTTATCCTGGAAGTCCCCTAGTATTCACAGTTTAACCCCTCTACATGGATCTGAATTTCACTGCAGGGAACCACTTCCTGGAGCATCCTGGTGTACTTGGCATAGTCAAGAGACAGGCCAAGCTTAGGGCACGCAGTGTATTAGCATATACGAGGGACAAGTCTGAGGTCAGGCAGCAGAAGGATGATCAGAGTACAGGCAAAAGTAAGTCAGTTGTCAGGCTGGAGTTCGGTACACGGAAGTCAGACACAGAAAGACACTTTTGCGATTAATAGAGACTAGAAAACCTAAAGCTCAAAACACCCTCCAACTGGGCAGGGTACCTTAAATACCCTGGGGTTGAAAGCTATTGGCTGGGGAAGGATTTGGACTCTTGCTGGCCCTTTATGTGGGCGAGCTTTACAGAAAAAGGAGGTGAATGTGCAGGCCACAGCCTGCAGAAAATAGTGGTGGCCACAGGAGCCAGGTTCACAAGGTGAAGAGCATAGTGCCTATGTCTGCAGGAGTAAAGAGCCCAGCAATGGGCATGGGACGCTGGCGTAACACCTATTTTTTTTGTGCTCTGCTCCAGAGCCGCAATCCCCATCTCTATCACTTATGGTCCCCTGTGGACTGAAAGTGTGACATATGGTCTGTTTTTTTTAGATGCACCGAGCCATTAACTGCCAGTGAGTGAATAGCTGCAGTGCTACATGTAACCAGGGGTGGACACAGACAGCAGAGGGCCCCTGTGCAAATGTGCCTGGGCCCCCACACCTCCCATGCCAAATTCTCAATCTAACCTATTCCCTCCTAGCATTACATACAGCAATACAAAACATACAGGGTAAGGCTTTCACAACTGCTGCAGTACGATTCTGGCACCTAATCCAGCAGAAAATTCAAGGAATCGGTCAGACACAAACCACAGCATGCAGCGGTTTGTGTCCCACTGATTCTCTGCATTTGTGAGATCTTGAAGCAGCTATTTCTGCATAATGTCGATACTTAAACTGTCATTTGGCATTCCGGGCACTAGAGGCCACTGTATTGCAGCTACAGCAGCACACTCTGAGATTTAAATATGCAAAACAGATGATGACTCATGCTGATGACTCATGCTGCTGCCTGTGAGTGAACCAGGAAGTGTGTTGATCTGGCATGGTGGAAGAAATGTGCTGTGAAGGACTGAATCCGATTCCATCCTGGCTTGCAGATGTCCGGCAGTTAATGAACACTCAGAAGAAGGAGAGTAGCTGTAATATCCTTTCTGTATCCAACTATTTTGAAAGAGAGGTTGTCCCAGGAAGACCAGTCCAGTGTATGGACAGAAGGCCTCACTATCAAGCAAGGCCTCACGGTTGCTGAGGAGTTTGGTGACCATCTCTGGTAGGCTGCATCCTAGGGCCCATAACGGACACAGGTCAGTACACCTGGTTACTGATTGCAATATATTGTGTGGCATCTGAAGTTACAGAGACTAGCCTAGGCCTAGCAGTAGTTAGTCAGTTAGGATTTATATTGTTTTTTTGCTAGGCTGTACTGGACTGCAGCGCATTTATTGTCTTGGAGGCTCTGCTGCGTTTGCCACCGGCTAGGGGTGTCCTCTGTAGCGGCACAGCACGACTTGCAGGCTCTGCTGTGTCCGCCATCAGCCAGGCCTGTCCATAGGGCCGGGACATTTACTGTGGGTCCGGGATATAGCGTTTCTATGCATGTTTGTATTGCTTTGGTGATGCTTATGTTATTACTTGTCGTTTAAGTAAAGTTTTCTGTTCTTGCATATTAAGCTGGTGTCAGTGTCGCTTTCCTTGTCTGTGTCTGGGAGCCCACCCCGGTACACGGCTTACAACTTGGCGTAGTCGGCAGGATACAGCGACCGTTATGGACGGGAACGCAGCGGGAGATCATCCCCTGGCGCCAGAGGAGCCGGATCAGGACCCAGCCCAGGGTGCACAGGCGCAAGTCCAGCTTGCCCCCAACAATATGGCTACCCCAGTAGGATACATCCCTGTAGGGGCACTGCTGCGTCATCTGCCAAAGTATGACGATAACAACATGACATTGCAGGACTGTACTGAAAGGGTGCGAAATGTGGTTAAAATGTGTAACCTGACCCCCGAACTGCGGCCGAGGTTGCATTGGGATCCCTAGAGGGTGACGTCAGCCGGACAGTGATTGTAAGGCCTGACTCTGTGAGAGATACCCTAGAGAAGATATTCTCCCTGCTAGAGAGAGTCCAAGGAAGGCAGGCCAAAGTTGGTGTCCAAAAGGGGGTATAGCTCGATGGGGCTTTACGCTGCAGCCGGATAGGAGATCAGCCTGGACCTATGCTGTGGAGGTCCATTCAAGGGAAACCCCGACAGCGGAGTGCAACAGTCGAATGATTATGGCCCGTATGGGGGTGGACAGCATAACCCTGACCCCGGGGGAACAAAAGCTGCTGGAAGACACCCTCTGGGAATTTCAGGAGGCCTTCTCAAGATATGATGAGGACTTTTGGTGTGCTACTGCCATCGAACATGAAATCCCAACCGGCGATGCTGCACCGATCAGGGAAAGCTACCGGCAGATCCCACCTAAGATGTATCAGGAGGTGAAAGATATGGTGGCCAGCATGTTGGAGAACCGGGTGATCCAGGAGAGTCAAAGTCTGTGGGCTTCTCCGGTAGTCTTGGTGCAGAAGAAAGACGGGATTCTCCGGTTCTGCGTGGATTATCGGAAGCTGAATATTCAGACCGTCCGGGGTGCCTACCCCCTTCCGCGGATTAAAGTCATTATCAGCCCTAAGCCAAATTAAGTTCTTCTCAACTCTTGACCTGGCTAGTGGGTACTGGCAGGTGCCGGTAGCCAAGAAGCACAAAGCCAAGACTGCCTTCATTCTACCTATGGGACTCTACGAGTTCAACGGGATGCCCTTCGGCCTCTCCAATGCTCCGGGGACATTCCAGAAATTGATGGAACACTGTCTGGGGGACCTCAACTTTGAATCAGTATTGATATACCTGGATGACATAGTAGTGTTCGGGGCCTCCTTTTAAGATCACCTCCAGAAGCTGCAATGAGTCTTGGGACGGCTACGAGACTATGGGCTCAAGATCGAGCCAAAGAAATGCCAGCTCTTCCGACAGCAGAGTACTTGGGACATGTGGTCATCCAGGAGGGGGTAAAACCGGCCCACAGCAAGGTGGAGGCCGTTCAGAAGTGGCCCCGGCCAAGTACGCTACGGGAGGTACGGGCGTTCGTGGGACTGGCCGGCTACTACAGGAGGTTTATACCCAATTCCCTCATCTGGTGGGCTCATTAACCACCTCCCGACCGCTGTACGCAGATATGCGTCCGGGAGGTGGTTGCTTTACTCCTCCTGGACGCATATACGCGTCATCTCGCGAGACGCGAGATTTCCTGTGAACGCGCGCACACAGGCGCGCGCGCTCACAGGAACGGAAGGTAAGCGAGTGGATCTCCAGCCTGCCAGCGGCGATCGCTCGCTGGCAGGCTGGAGATCCGAATTTTTTAACCCCTAACAGGTATATTAGACGCTGTTTTCATAACAGCGTCTAATATACCTCCTACCTGGTCCTCTGGTGGTCCCTTTTGTTAGGATCGACCACCAGAGGACACAGGTAGGTCAGTAAAGTCGCACCAAACACTACACTACACCCCCCCCGTCACTTATTAACCCTTTATGAACCCCTGATCACCCATAATCACCCCATATAAACTCCCTGATCACCCCCCTGTCATGGATCACCCCCCTGTCATTGATCACCCCCCTGTCAGGCTCCGTTCAGACGTCCGTATGATTTTTATGGATCCACGGATACATGGATCGGATCCGCAAAACGCATACGGACGTCTGAATGGAGCCTTACAGGGGGGTGATCAATGACAGGCGGGTGATCAACCATATAAACTCCCTGATCACCCCCCTGTCATTGATCACCGCCCTGTAAGGCTCCATTCAGACGTCCGCATGATTTTTACGGATCCATGGATACATGGATCGGGTCCGCAAAACACATGCGGACGTCTGAATGGAGCCTTACAGGGGGGTGATCAATGACAGGCGGGTGATCACCCATATACACTCCCTGATCACCCCCCTGTAAGGCTCCATTCAGACGTCCGCATGTGTTTTGTGGATCCGATCCATGTATCCGTAAAAATCATGCGGACGTCTGAATGGAGCCTTACAGGGGGGGTGATCAGTGACAGGGGGGTGATCACCCTGATCACCCCCTGTCATTGATAACCCCCCTGTAAGGCTCCATTCAGACGTCCGCATGTGTTTTGTGGATCCGATCCATGTATCCATGGATCCGTAAAAATCATGTGGACATCTGAATGGAGCCTTACAGGGGGGGTGATCAGTGATAGGGGGGTGATCACCCTGATCACCCCCTGTCATTGATCACCCCCCTGTAAGGCTCCATTCAGACGTCCGCATGTGTTTTGTGAATCCGATCCATGTATCCATGTATCCATAAAAATCATGCGGACATCTGAATGGAGCCTTACAGGGGGGGTGATCAGTGATAGGGGGGTGATCACCCTGATCACCCCCTGTCATTGATCACCCCCCTGTAAGGCTCCATTCAGACGTCCGCATGTGTTTTGTGGATCCGATCCATGTATCCATGGATCCGTAAAAATCATGCGGACGTCTGAATGGAGCCTTACATGGGGGGTGATCAGGGAGTCTATATGGGTGATCACCCCCCTGTCATTGATCACCCCCCTGTCATTGATCACCCCCCTGTAAGGCTCCATTCAGACGTCCGCATGTGTTTTGCGGATCCGATCCATGGATCCGTAAAAATTATACGGACGTCTGAATGGAGCCTTACCAGGGGGGTGATCAATGACAGGGGGGTGATCAGGGAGTCTATATGGGTGATAACCCCCCTGTCATTGATCACCCCCTTGTCATTGATCACCCCCCCTGTAAGGCTCCATTCAGACATTTTTTTGGCCCAAGTTAGCGGAAATTTTTTGTTTGTTTTTGTTTTAGTTTTTTCTTACTAAGTCTCATATTCCACTAACTTGTGTCAAAAAATAAAATCTCACATGAACTCGCCATACCCCTCAGGGAATCCAAATGCGTAAACATTTTTAGACATTTATATTCCAGACTTCTTCTCACGCTTTAGGGCCCCTAAAAAGCCAGGGCAGTATAAATACCCCACATGTGACCCCATTTCGGAAAGAAGACACCCCAAGGTATTCCGTGAGGGGCATATTGAGTCCATGAAAGATTGAAATTTTTGTCCTAAGTTAGCGGAAAGTGAGACTTTGTGAGAAAAAAACAAAAAAAATCAATATCCGCTAACTTATGCAAAAAAAAAAAAATTTCTAGGAACTCTCCAGGCCCCTCATTGAATACCTTGGGGTGTCTTCTTTCCAAAGTGGGGTCACATGTGGGGTATTTATACTGCCCTGGCTTTTTAGGGGCCCGAAAGTGTGAGAAGAAGTCTGGGATCCAAATGTCTAAAAATGCCCTCCTAAAAGGAATTTGGGCCCCTTTGCGCATCTAGGCTGCAAAAAAGTGTCACACATGTGGTATCGCCGTACTCAGGAGAAGTTGGGGAATGTGTTTTGGGGTGTCATTTTACATATACCCATGCTGGGTGAGAAAAATATCTTGGTCAAATGCCAACTTTGTATAAAAAAATGGGAAAAGTTGTCTTTTGCCAAGATATTTCTCTCACCCAGCATGGGTATATGTAAAATGACACCCCAAAACACATTCCCAAACTTCTCCTGAGTACGGCGATACCAGATGTGTCACACTTTTTTGCAGCCAAGGTGGGCAAAGGGGCACATATTCCAAAGTGCACCTTTTCGGATTTCACAGGCCATTTTTTACAGATTTTGATTGCAAGGTACTTCTTACACATTTGGGCCCCTAAATTGCCAGGGCAGTATAACTACGCCACAAGTGACCCCATTTTGGAAAGAAGACACCCCAAGGTATTCCGTGAGGGGCACGGCGAGTTCCTAGAATTTTTTATTTTTTGTCACAAGTTAGCGGAAAATGATGATTTTTCTTTTTTTTTCTTTTTTCCTTACAAAGTCTCATATTCCACTAACTTGCGACAAAAAATAAAAAATTCTAGGAACTCGCCGTGCCCCTCACGGAATACCTTGGGGTGTCTTCTTTCCAAAATGGGGTCACTTGTGGGGTAGTTATACTGCCCTGGCAATTTAGGGGCCCAAATGTGTGAGAAGAACTTTGCAATCGAAATGTGTAAAAAATGACCGGTGAAATCCGAAAGGTGCACTTTGGAATATGTGCCCCTTTGCCCACCTTGGCTGCAAAAAAGTGTCACACATGTGGTATCTCCGTACTCAGGAGAAGTTGGGGAATGTGTTTTGGGGTGTCATTTTACATATACCTATGCTGGGTGAGAGAAATATCTTGGCAAAAGACAACTTTTCCAATTTTTTTATACAAAGTTGGCATTTGACCAAGATATTTTTCTCACCCAGCATGGGTATATGTAAAATGACACCCCAAAACACATTCCCCAACTTCTCCTGAGTACGGCGATACCAGATGTGTGACACTTTTTTGCAGCCAAGGTGGGCAAAGGGGCACATATTCCAAAGTGCACCTTTCGGATTTCACCGGTCATTTTTTACACATTTCGATTGCAAAGTACTTCTCACACATTTGGGCCCCTAAATTTCCAGGGCAGTATAACTACCCCACAAGTGACCCCATTTTGGAAAGAAGACACCCCAAGGTATTCCGTGAGGGGCATGGCGAGTTCCTAGAATTTTTTATTTTTTGTCGCAAGTTAGTGGAATATGAGACTTTGTAAGAAAAAAATAAAAATAAAAAATCATCATCATTTTCCGCTAACTTGTGACAAAAAATAAAAAGTTCTATGAACTCACTATGCCCATCAGCGAATACCTTAGGGTGTCTACTTTCCGAAATGGGGTCATTTGTGGGGTTTTTCTACTGTCTGGGCATTGTAGAACCTCAGGAATCATGACAGGTGCTCAGAAAGTCAGAGCTGCTTCAAAAAGCGGAAATTCACATTTTTGTACCATAGTTTGTAAACGCTATAACTTTTACCCAAACCATTTTTTTTTTTATCAAAGACATGTAGAACTATAAAGTTAGCGAAAAATTTATATATGGATGTCGTTTTTTTTTCAAAATTTTACAGCTGAAAGTGAAAAATGTCATTTTTTTGCAAAAAATTTCGATTAATAACAAAAAAAGTAAAAATGTCAGCAGCAATAAAATACCACCAAATGAAAGCTCTATTAGTGAGAAGAAAAGGAGGTAAAATTCATTTGGGTGGTAAGTTGCATGACCGAGCGATAAACGGTGAAAGTAGTGTAGTGCCGAAGTGTAAAAAGTGCTCTGGTCATGAAGGGGGTTTCAGCTAGCGGGGCTGAAGTGGTTAAATGAGTTGATGAGAGGCACGGCTGGGGGCCCGGAGAAACGCCCCATCAACTGGGAGCCCCGGCAACAATAGGCCTTTGAAGCGGTGAAAGAGGCGCTGACCAATGCCCCGATCCTGAATTATGCGCGGTTTGATACCCCATTCCTGCTGTATACTGATGGAAGCCTATATGGTCTGGGATCCGTATTGTCCCAAGTCCAGGATGGACGGGAGAGAGTCATCGCCTATGAGAGCCGGTCCCTAAGAGTCAGAACGCAACCCTGATAACTATAGCTCCTTTAAACTGGAACTACTGGCACTGGTGTGGGCCATGACCGAAAGGTTTGCAGAATACCTGACTGGTGCAGAAGTGACAGTGATGATGGACAACAACCCTTTGGCACACCTAGAGAATGCCAAGCTCGGCGCACTCGAGCAAAGATGGTTGGCCCGCCTCTCTAAGTACCAATACTGCATCAAGTTCCGGTCCGGTAGGGAGAACTGCAACGCCGACGCTTTCTCTTGAGTTCCACTAGGACAGTCGACTCAGAGAGCGGATGAGGAGTTAAAGGATACTGAAACTCCTGACCTTGGTTGCTTACCACTGTTCCCGGATGTGGCACATTCAAGTGGGGTGGCATCTGGAATGACACTGGTGCTGGGGAAAACGTTGACTGATTGAAAGAGAGTCCAGGATAGCTGCCGGGATTTGTGGAAGGTGAAAGAATGGGTTCGGAGCAAGATCTGGCCTCGGCCAGAAGAACGAGCCCTCCTGACCTCAGAGGGTCAAAAGTTGTTAAGGCAGTGGGACAAGCTGACAATTACTCAGGGCCTCCTGTGCCGGATCATACTTACAGTCAGAGCTGCAGTACCAGCAACAGATTGTCATTCCCATGTCGTTGGGACCAGAGGCCGCCAAAGAAGCTCATGAAAAGGGAGCTCATTTCTGGAGTGACAAAGCGTTCAAGTGGCTTCAACGGCTGGTGTACTGTCCAGATCTGGCCGACATGGTGGCCGCGGCATGTCTTAAGTGTCGATCCTGTGGGTTGAGTAAGAGTACTGAACAGCGGGCTCCTGTGCAGACCATCCGCACCTCAGCGCCCCTAGAACTTTTGATGATCGATTATGTACAGATCGGAAATTCTACCTCGGGACACTCGTACTGTCTAGTTATGACAGATAACTTTACCAAGTATGCGGTGGCTGTGCCCACCAGAGACCAAACTGCAGAGTCGGCCGCCGAAGCTGTCTGTAAACACTTTAACACTGTAAACTGTCCACGGAGGATACATTCTCATCAGGGAGCATGCTTTCAGGGTATTCTAATGAATGAACTGTACCAACTGTATGGGATTGAATGGTTCAATAGTCAGAAGACTATAAATTCCTGTTTGTGGTCTTTTATTAAAAAATAACTTATATTTCTTATTTACACACACCAAAACGAAAACAAAAAAGACTCTATTGAGAAATTTAAAAATACATATGGAGGGATATTTGATAGGGGTAAAAGTATGTGACGTACTGTCACTTTATGCAGTTAAATGTGGGGGATATGATTATATCCTTCTATGAGTGGTATATAGTGGTCTAATATGATTGTTTAACTTAATTGCTCAACGTGCCTCCTGGCCCTTAATTGTTAACTTGTTTGTCTACGGTGTCACTTGGCACTGGACAATATAGACTATACTTCACTCAATAAGCAGATCGACCTAAGACCTATGCTGATCACTACTTTGGATTAGTTCTTCTATCTTGGGCTATGCTGTATCCTGTGCTGATTACTGCTAGTAAATGGTCTATTCTACCCCTATCATGTGAGCTTGTGTGCACAGCGTCTGCAGATCGCTGTGCTATTGCTCACAGTAGCCCTGCCATAATCTTTAAAATATTGTGAGACGCAGCTCCCCCGACATGTTTCACCACTCAAGGCGGCGTCTTCAGGGGAATGGAGCTACAACCAACACGAATGTTTGCTATGGGTTGTACTATATACTGTATGGGATTGAACGCTCTCGAACCACTCCATATCACCCACAAGGAAACGGGGTGTGTGAACGCTTTAATCGCACCTTGCTTCAGATGCTGCGGACTCTGGAAGACAGTCAAAAAGCGCAGTGGCCCGCATATCTACCTGAATTGATGTGGGCCTATAACAACAGAGTACACAGTACCACCGGATACTCTCCACATATGCTTATGTTTGGATGAGCCGGACGGGAGATTGAAGATCTCCACATGCCTAACCCGATGGAGCCCCCACCGAGAAGTACCACCGCATGGGTGCAGGAGCACCGCCGCCGGCTGAGAGCTATACACAAGATTGTGTGGGAGCGCCTGGGACAGGTGGTACACCCTAACCCAAGACCAGTGCAGAAAGATGGGTATGTCCCCGGTGATCGGGTGATGGTCAAAGCCAAACGGCCGTCAGGGAAGTTGGATGGATGGTGGGAGGCAGTTCCATACACGGTGAAGAGAAGGGTAGACCCCGCTATTCCGGTCTATGAGGTAGAGCCAGTAGGGACAGGGGGACCCTCACGGAACTTACACCGTAATATGTTGAGACGTTGCAATTTTGATGAGCCGGTGTTCGTAGAGGGGGTGCCTCCTCATGCTCAGGGTATGGATGAAAGTCCCTCAGATGAGGTAGAGGAGGAATGGTGGGCCATCCCTGCTCAAGTGTCCACAGAGGTTCCGGCCGTGGCAGGTTTGCCACCCAGATGCAATGCTGAGCAATCAACAGCTCCTCTCTTGTCAAATATCCCTCAAGTGTCCCCAGTATTTCTGAAACCCCCAATCTGAGAAGGTCAGCGAGGCCCAATGCTGGTGTGCCTCCATAGCACTATGCTCAGGATGAGTTTGTATGGGGAGAGTTGCCGAGGGTGGCATGTGAGATTGTGAAACAGCTATTTCTGCATAATGTCTGTACTTAAACTGTCATTTGGCATTCCGGGCACTAGAGGCCACTGTTTTGCAGCTACAGCAGCACACTCTGAGATTTAAATATGCAAAACAGATGATGACTCATGCTGCTGCCTGAAGAGGGTAGGTTTGTTCAGGAGCAGCAACACAGACGGCTTGTAAAGAGCCAGAATGGTGAACACGCAACAGCTGGGCAGGGGATCGCAGATCCAAAGCGGTCCAAGGGCATGTAGAAAAAATGGAGGGCCACAGCAGCGTCTCACCAATAATCTTCTTTATTCAGAATCACACCTCACAACAAGGCATAAAAAATCTTTGCGGCAACGTTTCGGCTAGAGATAGCCTTTGTCAAGCATGTTAACAATTAAAATCATGCTGCTGCCTGTGAGTGAACCAGGAAGTGTGTTGATCTGGCATGGTGGAAGGATTGTGCTGTGAGGGACTGAATCCGATTCCATCCTGGCTTGCAGATGTCCGGCAGTTAATGGACACTCAGAAGAAGGAGAGTAGCTGTAATATCCTTTCTTCATCCAGCTCTTTTGAAAGAGAGGTTGTCCCAGGAAGACCAGTCCACTGTGTGGACAGAAGGCCTCACTATCAAGCAAGGCTGCACGGTTGCTGAGGAGTTTGGTGACCATCTCTGGTAGGCTGCATCCTCGGGCCCAGAACGGACACAGGTCAGTACACCTGGTTACTGATTGCAATATATTGTGTGGTGCCTGAAGTTACAATACTAGCCTAGGCCTAGCATTAGTTAGTCAGTTAGGATTTATATTGTTTTTTTTTTTTTTTTTTGCTAGGCTGTACTGTACTGGACTGCAGCGCAGTTAATGACTTTCAGGCTTGCTGCATTTGCCACTGGCTAGGGGTGTCCTCTGTAGCGGCACAGCACAACTTGCAGGCTCTGATGGTTCCGCCATCGGCTAGGCCTGTTCATAGGGCAGGGACATTTACTGTGGGTCCGGGATATAGCGTTTCTATGCATGTTTGTATTGCTTTGGTGATGCTTATGTTATTACTTGTCGTTTAAGTAACGTTTTCTGTTCTTGCATATTAAGCTGGTGTCAGTGTCGCTTTCCTTCTCTGTGACTTCGCTGTATTCTGGGGAGCCAACCCCGGTACACGGCTTACACATTTTTGCCAAATTATGGACGGATATCTGCTGGACCTCATTATAGTTAATGGTGTCGGCAGGCGTTCTGTCTGTATCTAACAGTGCCGGATCCAGTCAATTCCGGCAGGCTGTTCTCAGCTTGAACAGCTTGCTGGAATCACTAATGCGAAGGTAGCCTAATACAGTGCCATATACCTCCAGTGACATCTCCTTAGATGTACATGTTCTCTGTCGTCATATATAATGACTCCTAGTAGATGCCCATATAGTGCTCCTCCCCCATGTGTGCCAGTAAATAATGCCCTCTAGTAGATCCCTCCATAGTGCTCCCCCCCATGTGTGCCAATATATAATGAGTCCTATGTGAAGGTGAGTCGGCCAGCACTCGCTGAGATGCACGCCGCACGGGATAGGTCCGGTTCCACGTGTAGTTGAATGGAAAATCCCAGCAGACGTGACTTGGATGCTCATAGAATTTTATTGTCATATATCAATATGTCCCATAATCTAGGATGCGTTTCGGCTAGACTGCCTTTTTCAACAAATAGATGTACATTGTGAGTAACAGATATATATATATATATATATATATATATATATATACACACATCAATGATTGAGGATAGGGAACCTCCTGGTGACGTCAACGCCCATAAGGGGCGGTACATTCATGGTAACATAGTAACAAAGAATCAATCAAGAAGACGGCACAGGTGTCAGAACATATATTAATGATTATGGTAAATAGTAGATAGTAAATACCAGCATAGCAGAGAAAATGCTTCATTAGGTGGTGGAAACCTATATAGAACTGGTCTACAGGGACATTAAGAAGCATATAGACGAGATTAAGAAGGGTGAACTGCGGTTTACACACAATGTGACACCACAAGAAAGGACTGCAATTAAATTATTAATAAAAGATAAGAGTGTTGTTTTAAAGCCAGCAGACAAAGGGGGCGCCATTGTCCTTATGGACAGGACAAAATATGTAGCAGAGGTGAATCGACAACTCTAAGATCATAACACATATGAACTCGTGACCGCAGATTCGGTTTTTAGTATTAAAGAAAAAATACTGAGGGTTGTGGATCACTTTGCTACATTAGGCATTTTTGACAACAATATGTATACCTTTTTGATAAATCAAACACCAATAACACCTGTTTTTTATGTGCTCCCTAAGGTCCATAAAACCTTAATCGACCCCCCCAGGTCGCCCGATAGTGGCCTTAGTGGGATCTATCTTATCCCCATTGGCAATAGTGCTTGAGAAGATACTTACACCCCTGATAAGGGATATCCCATCTTTCCTGGCAGATACACACCATTTTCTCAGCACTATTGCCCAATTGGGTCCGGTTCCATCAGACAGCCTGTTGGTGACAATTGATGTGGTCAGCCTGTATACCTCCATTGAACATAGTGGAGGTATACAGGCCGTCAAGTCATTTTTGGAAAGAATTCATTACTCCATTATTGAACGTGAATTTTTTATACAGCTTCTCCACCTTGTCTGATATGAAAACTACTTCATGTTTGAATATTCTTATTATCTGCAGAAATGGGGGACCGCGATGGGGTCGAATGTGGCCCCGCCCTATGCAAATGCATATACAGACCCCCCCATCCTATAACAGTGCCATCCACAGACCCCCCCTTAACAGTGTCATCCACAGACCCCCCCATTGCTGCTCCAGTACAGTTGTAAAATGTATAATTCAATTAATAATGATTCATGCTGCCCTCTCGGTAGTATAACATTCAATATATCCTACTCACAGGGCTACTGTTATATCGTAATGCAGGCTGGCCGGGCAGACGAGCGGCAGTGTGACTGACTGATGTCACGTGCCTGCGCCGCTTGCTTCATTCATAAAGTAGGTCGGGCAGGCACGTGACGTCAGTCAGTCATGCTGCTGCTCGTCTGCCCGGTCGGCCTGCATTACGATATAACAGTAGCCCTGTGAGTGGGATATATTGAATGTTATACTACAGAGGGGGCAGCATGAATCATTATTAATTGAATTACACATTTTATAACTGTACTGGAGCGGCGGCGGGGCAGGAGCACAGTGAACGCACCGGCCCCCAGCTCCTCCTCCCAGTCCCTCCACGCTGATACATCGCAGCCTGCGATGCTGGAGCATGGCAGGCTGCGATGTCAAAAAGTGGCGGAACGCCGTTCCGGTGCGTTTCGCCAGAAAAAAAAGCCCTGCTCCTAGTAGATGCCCCTATAGTGCTCCTCCCCCATGTGTGCCAGTAAATAATGCCCTCTAGTAGATCCCTCCATAGTGCTCCCCCCATGTGTGCCAGTAGATAATGCCCCCTAGTAGAATCCCCCATAGTGCTCCTCTCCTCCTTCTCCATACTGTGCAACAGCATAGTGATAATAAAATAATAAACTCACATACTCCATGACACTCTCACTGACGCGGTGCCGGCCTCTTCCATCATGTGTACCGCTCTCTACGGCTCAGGCGGCATGATTTGGCAGCCTATCAGAGGAACGGATAAGGGAAACGCCTCTCCCCTCGACCCCCGCCCCCAGCAGCAGTCAACTGTATCGCCGTCTTCAGGATGCAAACAATGGAAGCACACATCTCCCTGTGCCCTGCAGCCGAACCTCTCATGGGCCCCCTCCCGCACTGGGCACCTGTACAGCCGAACCGGCTGCACAGGCGGTATGTCCGCCTCTGCATGTGACAATGGAGAAGACATCACACTTTCAATCCATGTCCACAGAATTATGGGTCACTTGGCCCTGGAGCACCATTACTGTGTGAGGCAGGAAGGGTGGCACCATTAATGTGTAGAGCACAAAGGAGACACTATTATTTTGTGATACACTATTACTATCTGGAGTATTTTCTGTTTGGCAGGGCTCCATAGGAACATGGAGAATCACCGTAGGCTGCAATGGTTAATCTTTGCAGTCTATGGAAGAAGCAATTAGATAATCACATGTTATCATTTTCTAGGAGGACTTAAAGGGAACCTGTCACCAGTTTTATGGTGTCCTAACTAAGGGCAACATAAATAAGTGACTGATTCTCTTAGCAAAATGCTGGGTCACTTTCTTTAATTGACCCAGTCAATCTGCCAACATCTTGTATTGAAAAGCTCCAGCTGATAATGATGAGTCATGAGCTCCTGACTCTCCCCGCCTAACTGCTGCTGATTGACAGTTATTTTCCATATGAATCAGCAGCAGGTGGGCAGGGGAGTGGCTATATCTTTGAATTAAATAAAGCTGGTCTCCATTACATCACGCTGGACTCAAATCAGCTCATTAGCATGCGGCATTTGGCATCTTTGTGTGTGTATATTATGAGGTAACCATCTGTCACACCAGTAAGTGGATTCATCTAAGGCACTTTTTAGTAGTTAATGATTGTATATAATTAGCTAGATTATAAAATATGCACATGACAGGTTCCCTTTAACTGGAAAAAAAGTAAAACAAAAAGTAAAACAAAATATAAAAAAAATTAAAATTATATATAAAAATTATCAAATATAAAAATTCTAATAATTTCACTTTTACCACATTAAAAATAAAAATAATTAACAACAAAATAAACTTCATTAGCCTCAGTGTCCCAAACAGGGGCGGATTAAGTGCACGATGGGCTGTCTACCCAACTTGGGCCCCCCACCCCCTCCATTTTAGTTTAGTTTTTTTTGTATGAAGAGGCTGCGGTGCTTCATGGGTGCCACAGTCTCTTCTTAGGCCATATAACATCTTCAGACAAAAAAAAAAAAATACCCCAAATTGGGTCCTAAACTGAAAAATTTGGTTGCCAAATTTAAAATACATATAATTGTAATAAAAAAGACATGGAGGAGAATACAGCACCACATACCTCTTACATCCAGTGACATCTCCTGTCATGTAGACCTTCTCTTGCCTCTTCTCCTCCATTTAACCCATACCACCATGGCAAATTCTTTCAGCCGCATCTCGTCTCTACAGTTTGTAACAGACAACGTTAGATTTCTCAATTTTTCCATCAAACTCCTCATCCTGGTGTTCCCACAGTGTCATCCTGCCACCCCCAATACTGTGCCCGTTGTGCTCCCCAATGCCCCAGGAACTATACTGCTGAAAAAATAGTGACCCTAATAGACATAATTGGGGTAATTTATGAAACTGGTGTAAAGTAGAACTGGATTTCCAAAAGCGCTGTCAAATATGAAAGGTGGAATCTGATTGGCTGCTATGGGCAACTAAGCCAGTTCTGCGTTACACCAGTTTAATAAATTACCCCAAATGTTCCTATAGTGTCCACAGCATCTATAATGTCCCCTAGAGTGCCCCCAGTAATAATAACACCCTATATTGTGCTCAAGGTAACAATCCCTGTATAGTGTCCCCAGAAATAATAGAATTGCCCCTACAGTGCCTCCCCAATAGCCCCCATATAGTAGTTTTCCCCCACACAGTAATTTTCCCCACACTGTCCCCACATAGTAATTTTCACCACACTGTCCCCACATAGTAATTTCCACCACACTGTCCCCACATAGTAATTTCCACCACACTGCCCCCACATAGTAATTTTCCCCTACATAGTAATTTTCCCTCACATAGCAATTTTCCCACATAGCAATTTCCCCCACACTGTCCCCACATGGCAATTTCCCCCACACTGTCCCCACATGGCAATTTCCCCCACACTGCCCCCACACAGTAGTTTCCCCCACACTGCCCCATATAGTAATTTGTCCCCACATAGCAATTTCCCCACACTGTTCCCACATAGAAATTACCCCACACTGTCCCCACATAGCGATTACCCCCACACAATAGTTTCCCCCACACTGCCCCATATAGAAATTTTGCCCCACATAGTAGTCCCTCCCATAATAATTTGCCCCCACACTGCGCCCACATAGCAATTTGCCCCCACACTGCCCCATCTAGTAATTTGCCCCCACATAGTAGTCCCTCTCATAATAATTTGCCCCCACACTGCCCCCACATAGCAATTTGCCCCCACACTGCCCCATCTAGTAATTTGTCCCCACACTGCCCCATCTAGTAATTTGCCTCCACATAGTAGTCCCTCTCATAACAATTTGCCCCCACATAGTTTATTGTCCCCACATAGTATTCCCTCCCATAATAATTTGGTCCCATACAGCCCCCACATTCCTGTGCCCCCCCCCCCAAAGTAGGCACATGAAATAAAAAAATTAACAAAAAATGAAAAGATAAATACTCACCTATGTCCAGGGCCAGGCGCTTGCTCGCAGAGGAAGGCGGGATGAGTCAGGCGCGTCACAGTGCTACGTCCCGGCACAGGCACGCGATGACGTCATCACGCACGCCTGCGCAGGGATTTCACTACCGCATAGGCCTCAGGCCTACAAGGCCTGAAGCCTATGGCGGTGATCGGCGACAGGACAGGGAGCTATGCGCTCCCGTGCCCCGCCGCAGAATGTGGGCGTTCGGGTCAGCGTTCGGCCCCTCAGCCGACCTGAACGTCCCTATTGAAATCCACCACTGGTCCCAAAGCACCAGTACTATTAAAATCTAAAAATATTTATCGCGTATAGAAAAAAAACTGAATAAAAAGTGAATATACACACTGCAAAATGGTACCAATGAAAACTACAGATCACACCACAGCTCCATTGACATAAATATAAGAAAAAGTTATAGGGGTCAGAATATGGCAAAGCAAAGAAAAAAATTTTTTTTTTCCAAAGTTTTTATTTTTTTAAGTATTGAAACACAAGAAAATCAGAATTCGTTTTTTTTTCCAATTCCATCAAATTTTTTTTTTACTTTTTTTCCATCTTTCCTCTATATTGTATGCAATATAAAAGGGTGCCATTAGAAAGAAAAACTTATCCTGCAAAAAACAAGCCCTCACATGGTTATGTGAATGGAGAAATAAATGAAAACGTTTTGGCTTAGAGAAAGCAGGGAGTAAAAAAAATAAAAAATAAAAAGGAAAATCACAGGGTCAAGCCTCATTCACATGTCTGTGCTCAAATCCGTGAGCAGGTGGTCAGTGATGCATCCGTGAAGGATCCGTGTTGGGTGTGTGTTGCACCCGTGTTTCACTGACCCTAAACATCTGAAAAATAATTTTCAAGGCATCTCTTTTTAATGATCCGTGAAACACGGATGCAACATGGATAGACTATAATGGACGTGATGGATCCATGAACACGGACAAAATAGAGCATGCATCCGTGCTAAAAACACGGACCCACGGACCGTGCTAAAACACTGATGTCTGAATACACACATTAATGCTACATGCTACGTCCGTATGGCATCCTTTTTTTTTGCGGATCCATTGTAACAATGCCTATCCTTGTCCTCAAAATGGACAAAAATAGGACATGTTCTATTTTTTATTTTTTATTTTTTTGCGGGGCTACGGAACAGAGCAACGGATGCGGACTACACACTGAGTGCTGTCCGCATCTTCTGCGGCCCCATTGAAGTGAATGAGGAACCAAACCACGTTTGTGTGCATGTAGCCTAAAATGAATGGGGACGTGTGCTGTCCGTTGAGAACACATACAGCACACGTCCGTGAAACACTGACATGTGAATGAGGCTTCAGGAAGGGGTTGAATAGTTATTGCTCCTGTCATCTTTACTTAACCCTTTCTCAGGAATGACTGCTGCTGATCATTTGTTCTGTGCAATCTTACCTGTCTCACACAGGGTTAGGAGGATATGTATAAGGGCTCATGCACACGACCGTATGGCTTTTTCAGTGTTTTGCGGGCCGTTTTTTACTGATCCGTTGTTCTGTTTTTTTGTTTCTGTTGTGTTTCCGATTCCTTTCCGTTTTTCCGTTCCATTTTTCCGTATGCCATATACAGTATACAGTAATTACATAGAAAAAATTGGGCTGGGCATAACCTTTTTAATAGATGGTTCCTCAAAAATGGAACAGATATGGAAAACATACGGATGCCTTTCTGTATGTGTTCCGTTTTTTTTGCGGATCCATTGACTTGAATAGAGCCAAGCACCGTGATTTGCGGACAAGAATAGGACATGTTCTATCTTTTCACGGTACGGAAATACTGAAACGGAATGCACACGGAGACGCTTCAGTTTTTTTTTGCTGAACCATTGAAATGAATGGTTCAGTATATGTACCGCATACTTAACTAAAAAAACGGCCAGCATACTGAACGCAAAATACTGTCGTGCACATGAGCCCTAACTCTTTCTATTTGGCACTATGCATAACATACACTTGAAAAAAACACATCTCAACACTAATGTCATAACTATTTACTGTTCATCCTGCTGTGTGCTTGAGATGTAATTAAAGCTAATTACTTTTGCATGCTAAATGTCATTTAAAGGAATGCAAGGGTCATTTAAAGCAATAATAATTGTAAGATATTCCTATGTAGGGCATAATGTGCATATTAGACTTTGCAGGCTGAATTAATCCCCGGTGAGATTGATAGCGGAAAGTGGCAAAGCAGCTGGCATAAGGAACTGCCTGCAAAGAAATGGGAAAAACAGTTGCTGGGAAGAAATTATCTTATTGCTGGTGATGGAAATTACATAGCAACAGGAGCTGTTTACTATCCTGGTAATTTCTTACAGTCTGTGCCACATTTTGACCACCGAGGCTTTAGTACCTTCCTATCACAGGGGCTTGATGATATGCCGCTGATCGAGGCTGTCCCATGTGTAATCACAGTATAATCATGTTTATCCTAAGAGAGTTGAGCTTGCTCTTCCCAAAATGTGGTGATCAGTATTTTCCTTCACATCAGTAGATCTTTCATCATCTAATTCTGTACTTTGTGTAAAAAATAAAAAAATCCGCAGAACATGATCACAGAGGGAATGATTCTCTGTATCCTTGTTTAAGACACATGCCAGTCATTCTGTTACTACTCTATTATTCTTTTTTATTTTATTTTTTCTATTCTTTTCATAATACAAAATTAAAATACAATTTGACAAAATCTGAATTAATCAATATACCATCTGAAAAAACAGCCATTACAATAAATTGTAAATCACTATAAACAGAAACAGTGCAAAAATAGTAAGCAATCTGTTCTATTTTGGGGGATTACCGGACTCCCCTCTAAGCACCATATTACTTATGCTCAGACCTCTCATTGTCTATTCAAATTATCCCCCAATTTAAATAACCCCCCCCCATCCCCCCACCCTGTGATGGTTGTCTCGGTGGGCACCCTAAGGGGTATACATTATTTTTCATCTCTCTCTCTCCTCCCCCCACCCCCCGGCCTGGTGACGGCACCGCCCATCATAGCTATATACAGTTGCAACTCAATAAATTACAATATCATTAATTTATTCCAGTAATTCAGTTCAAAAAGCAAAACTCATATTCTATAGGTTCATTACAAACTGAGAGATCTACGGTATTTCAAGCATTATTTATTTTAATGGTTGACGATTTTGGCTTACAGCTAATGAAAACCCAAAAGTCAGTATCTCTGAAAATTAGAATATTAATAGGACCAATTAAAAAATATTTTTAATGCAGAAATGTTGGCCTACTGAGAAGCATATATGCACATTATACTTGGTCAGGCTCCTTTTGCATGAATTACTGTATTAATGCAGTGTGACATGGAGGCAATCATCCTGTTGCTGAAGTACTATGAAGGCCCAGGTTGATTTGATAGCGGCCTTCAACTCCAGCGCGCCATCGCTGCTGAAGTGGGACGCAGTAAGACAGTCATTTTTAAATTCTTAAATGATCCTGAGGGTTATGGAACAAAAAAGTCAAGTGGAAGACCCCAAAAAAATGTCATCAGCGCTGAGCCAGAGGATCCAATTGGCTGTCCATCAAGACACTGGACGATCCTCGACCCAAATTAAGGCCCTTACTGGTGCTGACTGCAGCCCCATAACCATCAGACGGCATCTGAAACTGAAGGGCTTCAAAAACAAAAAACGTCTTCAAAGACCTCGTCTCCTTGAACGGCAGAGAACTGCTCGTTTGGACTTTGCAAGAGCACCGAACATGGGACATTCAAAGGTGGAAGAAGGTTTTATTCTCTGAGAAAAAATGGAACCTCGATGGTCCTGATGGTTTCCAACGTTACTGGCATGACAAGCAGATCCCACCTGAGATGTTTTCTACACGCCACAGTGGAGGGGGCGCCATAATGGTCTGGGGTGCTTTTTCCTTCAGTGGAACACTGAAGCTTCAGGAAGTGCAGGGGTGTCAAACGGCCGCTGGCTATGTCCAGATGTTTCAGAGAGCATTCCTCATGACTGAGGGCCCTTGTCTGTGTGGTAACGACTGGATTTTTAAACAGGACAACGCTACAGTACAGAATGCCCGCAGAACAAGGGACTTCTTCCAGGAGAATAGCATCACTCTTTTGGCCCATCCTGCGTGTTCCCCTGATCTAAATCCAATTGAGAACCTTTGGGGATGGATGGCAAGGGAAGTTTACAAAAATGGACAACAGTTCCAGACAGTAGATGGCCTTCGTGCGGCTGTCTTCACCACTTGGAGAAATGTTCCCACTCACCTCATGGAAACGCTTGCATCAAGCATGCCGAAACGAATTTTTGAAGTGATAAACAATAACAGCAGAGCTACTCATTACTGAGTTCATGTTTGGAAGTTGGATTTCTGTTTTGGGGGGGGGGGGGGGTTATTATTATTTTTTTTTGGAGGTGTGGTCCTAAACTTTTGATCAGCTGAAAAACAGCCTGTTTCAGTTTATTCATTAAATTGAATGCTCAAAAAATGTTTTGTCTCACTCCCATTTCTTCTTGTTGCATGTTGAAGCTCTACTTGGAACCTGGTTAAGATCCAGCCATGCTAAATAGGATTTTTTTTGCCATTTTTCAAGTGGTCTTAAACTTTTAATCATGACTGTAGTACTAGGGATTAGAAGTAAATAATGTCACAGGGAGTAAGATAAAAGGAAACTCAATGGTAAAATAAATCAGAGAGATCATATAAATGAGCTATAGTTCTAAGAAGATAAGAATCTAGGTCCGTAAGACAAAAATCTTCTCCATGGCATCTTACTTTACTTCCCCATTTCTTTTATCTTGCTTCCCTTAATGCACCATCTCTACCCCATTGCATCTTTTTCCCATTTACACATCTCTCTCTTCTTGTTGGCCCTTTTATTTTGTGCTACACACTCCAGAGCACACTTGCCCACCCTCAACATGGCCACCTCCCCTACCCGAAGCCGCTGCGCCTGCGCCTTCCCCATTCCTCCTGCGCCCGCTTTCAAGATTGCCACCGCTACTGCATACTTACATTGCGCATGCGCCGTCCCCACCCAACGGCCGGATATCCGGGCTACAGCGTTCTTTTCTCCCCGCGGCTCTCCCTCAGCAATCTTTTCCCGGTCCAGCGTTCTCCATGTGGGACGCCACCGTCAGTATACCAACTTCTCCTATTTTAAGGTAAGACTGTAGCCCTACCCCGGATCGGCACTAGGTCAGCACTGGCATTAAACCTGTGCGATGCTATCACATTACTTTTTTCCCTCTGCCACACTGTGCACCTGACTGATCTTCCTTATATACTCCTAGTTTACTATAATATACACATCCCCTGTATCTTAGCTTACCACTGTACTCAGCCCTTCATTACGTCTCTGTTTACACCTCTACTCCTGTTCGTATACCTCATGCCCTGTGACATGACTTTAGCCCTCTAGCTATATATTACCTGTACTCTATGTTGTCTTACGGACCTAGATTCTTATCTTCCTGGAACTATAGCTCATTTATATGATCTCTCTGATTTAGTTTACCATTCAGTTTTCTTTTATCTTCCTCCCTATGACATTACTTTCTTCTAATCCCTAGAACTAATATGTTTCTATTTGTACTATTTTTACAGCGATGATTTGATAAAGGTCTAACGGACAGAAACGTCTCCCCGATCAATCGCAATATTTGGTGCTTCATCTATAACACATATGGAGATTTGTTCATAATTTAGAATTTTTAAGATTTTTTTCTTATTTCAATATTTTTTTTTTTTTTTATTGCATTCCTCCTGAGATATATACCTACTTGGTATAAAGGAGCATTAAATGAAACCTACCTTTGCATACTACTTTTAGGCTGGGTTCACACGGGCGTGACGGATTGGCTCAGGATGTGTTCAGTGAAACTTGCACTATTTGGCCCCTTTCACACGAGCGAGTTTTCCGCGCGGGTGCAATGCGTGACATGAACGCATAGCTCCCGCACTGAATCCGGACCAATTCATTTCAATGGGGCTGTGTACATGAGCGTTGTTTTTCATGCATCAGTTCTGCGTTGTGTGAAAATCGCAGCATGTTCTATATTCTGCGTTTTTCACGCAGCCCTGGCTCCATAGAAGTGAATGGGGCTGCGTGAAAAACACATTGCATCCGCAAGCAAGTGTTTTTCACTGATGGTTGCTAAGAGATGTTGTTTGTAAACCTTCAGTTTTTTATCACGCGCGTGAAAAACGCATCAAAACGCATTGCACCCGCGCGGAAAAAACTGAACTGAACTCAATCGCAGACAAAACTGACTGAACTTGCTTGCAAAGTAGTGCGAGTTTCACTGAACGCACCCTGAACGCATCCGGACCTAATCCGTCACGCTCGTGTGAAAGAGGCCTTTAGCAAGCAAGTTCAGTCAGTTTTGTCTGCGATTGCGTTTAGTTGTTTAGTTTTTTCCGCACGGGTGCAATGCATTTTGACGCGCGTGATAAAAAACTGAAGGTTTACAAACAACACCTCTAAGCAACCATCAGTGAAAAACGCATCGCACCCGCACTTGCTTGCAGATGCAATGCATTTTTCACTTAGCCCCATTCACTTCTATTGGGCCAGGGCTGCGTGAAAAACGCAGAATATAGAACATGCAATGCAGAACTGATGCGTGAAAAACAACGCTCATGTACACAGACCCATTGAAATGAATGGGTCAGGATTCAGTGCGGGTGCTATGCGTTCACGTCACGCATTGCACCCGCGCGGAAAACTCGCTCTTGTGAAAGGGAACTTTATGCCTCATTCACACAGTGTTTGGTCAGTGATTTCCATCAGTGACTGTGAGCCAAAACCAGGTGTGACTCTAAACACAGAACAAGTGCAGATCTTTCCCTTATACCTATATCTGTGGAGGCTCCAATCCTGGTTTTGGCTCACAATCACTGATGAAAATCACTGACCAAATACTGACGTGTGAATGAGGCTTTAGAGTGCGTGGTATCATTCATATTGACTATTAGTGGGTTCTCACCCTTAGGCCTCTTTCACACGACCGTTTTTTTTTTCCGTTTTGCGGGCCGTTTTTTGCGGTCCGTATACGGTCCGTATACGGAACCATTCATTTCAATGGTTCCGCAAAAAAAACGGAATGTACTCCGTGTGCATTCCGTTTCCGTATTTCCGTTTTTCCGTTCCGTTTAAAGATAGAACATGTCCTATATTTGGCCGCAAATCACGTTCCGTGGCTCCATTAAAGTCTATGGGTCCGCAAAAAAACGGAATGCATACGGAAATGCATCCGTATGTCTTCCGTATCCGTTCCGTTTTTTGCGGAACCATCTATTGAAAATGTTATGCCCAGCCCAATTTTTTATATGAAATTACTGTATACTGTATTTGCCATACGGAAAAACGGAACGGAACAACGGAACGGAAACGGAACCACAACGGAAGCAAAAAACGGAACAACGGATCCGTGAAAAACGGACCGCAAAACACTGAAATGGACATACTGTCGTGTGAAAGAGGCCTTAGGCTGAGTTCACACGGGCGAGATTTCCACGCGGGTGCAATGCAGTAGGTGAACGCATTGCACCTGCACTGAATCCTGACCCATTCATTTCAATGGGGCTGTGCACATGAGCGTTTTTTTTCATGCATCACTTCTGCAATGCTTTAAAATCGCAGCATGCTCTATATTCTGCGTTTTTCACGCAGCCCTGGCTCCATAGAAGTGAATGGGGCTGCGTTAATAACGCATTGCATCTGCAAGCAAGTGCGGATGCAATGCGTTTTTCACTGATGGTTGCTAGGAGATGTTGTTTGTAAACCTTCAGTTTTTTATCACGCGCGTGAAAAAAGCATCAAAACGCATTGCACCCGCGCGGAAAAAACTGAACAACTAGACGCAATTGCAGCCAAAACTGACTGAACTTGCTTGCAAAATGGTGCGAGTTTAACTGAACGCACCCTGAACGCATCCGGACCAAATCTGTCACGCTCGTGTGAACTCAGCCTTAGGCCTCTTTCACACGGGCGTCATGTTTTTTGCCCGGATAAGAGGCGGGTGCGTTGCGGGAAAATGCACAATTTTTCCCCGCGAGTGCAAAACATTGTCATGCGTTTTGCACTCGCGTGAGAAAAATCGCGCATGTTTGGTACCCAGACCCGAACTTCTTCACAGAAGTTCGCTGTTCAGCGCTGACTTCTCGGATCTGGCTGGCTGAGTCGCAACCCAGTGTTAATCCCGGGGGAGAGTTGTTTGAAGATGCTGGGCTCTGCTTCTGCTGTCCACCTCCCTCCTCACTGCACGGAGGGTGCAAATCTGAAGAGGAACTTGGGCTGGAGTCTGGTGCGGTAGGTATAGTGTAGCTGCTGGTGCTATCTTTGCTCCGCTTCTGGCCGAATAAGTCCAACTTCCCCTGGGAATTTAAACTTCTTTTCCCTCTGATCATCATGGGGGGGGGGGGGGGGAGAGTTAGAAGCACGATGTGTGCCCTCTGGGCTTGCAAACGCTGAATTAGAAGGGCTCTTGCAGGACTGGAATGTTCTACATGAGCAGGAGCTCTGAAACAGGCTGACATCTCTCTCGGCTGCTCAGCCACGCCCCCCCATGATCACTACGTTTTGAGAAATTTATTTTTTCATTTATAAACTCCTTCCCTGATATGATATATTAAAACATTTCTAATATTCACTTATACTATCGGTTTATGCAAAGCTGTGTCAAAATTTTGTGTGCATTTATGAGTAAAATATAGTAATGAAGCCAGGACACAAATTCCCCAGACATGAGAGCATTGTTCATTGGTGACCACTCTTTGCTATGCCCATCTATCACTGCTCATCACTCATGTCATCATGACTCATACTTTACACATTGTGTGTGAAAACTGACAGTACTCAAACATACACGTAAATTCATCTAAAGTACATAAATAGTATAATGTACACTTTTCGGCAAAGAGCATGGTCATAGTATTGATGTCCTTGCATATAAAATGGATCTGCTGTCATTCAAGGTCACCCACCCTACCAGTCCCTTGTGGTTTTGTATATCATGCAAAGAGATGAAAATATAACTGGTATAAAACAAATCCGAGCCAGTGAGCTGTTGAATTATAGTGCAGCCTGTAACCTGCTTGAAAAGACTTCTTGTCTCTGTGTTCCCAGTTGGCTATTTCATACCAGGGTCAGTTCCAGGGCAATCTTCTACCTGCTGGGAGAAGACGGCAAATAAACAAGGCACAAGGCTCCCAGGGACACTAAGACTGTGGGTGAATCTCGGGCCAGGAGTGCATGACTGGGTGAGACGGCATTTATACTGTTAGTGACAGGCTGGGGAAAGCAGTGAGGTTAGCACAGTCAGATGATCACAAAATACAACTCTATGGGCTGCCACATGTGTAGTTTAGATGCTCATGTTCCATTGCGAGAGCATCCTGTTATGGCCTAGAGCTAGCTTTGGATGTCTGTGGCTATCCATCTGTTCTTGAAGGATATTTTCCACATGCCTTGCTAGCAGTTATATGACAGAACATACTTGGAGTCATTCAGTTGTGGTCGAAGAGCCAGAAGTGACCTGCCTGGTAAATGATCATGTAAATAGAATTATATTTATTATGGTTAGTTATGTTTTCTTTGACGTAACTGGGCAGCAATATTACAGTATATTCATCCATCTTTCTGCAGCAATTGATGGCATCTATGAATTCCAATCATTATAAAATGGGTTGACTCATTGGGGGTTGTTTACTATATCCTCTACTCCATAAACTGGTTTAAAAAGGTTGCAAATAGCGTTGGGCGAACCCAAAATGTAAAGTTTGGGTCCGTACTGAACTTTAAGATTTTGGGTACCCGGACCCAAACCCGAACTTTGCCGGAAAGGTTTGGGTTCGAGTTTGGTGTTCGGGCATTTAATAAAGCTTGTTGAAAGGCTGCAGGGCAGCCAATCAACAAGCTTTTAAGCTGTGATCACTTAGAAGCCATCGCAGTCATGCCTAGTAATGGCATGGCTGTGATTGGCCGGTGCATCATGTGACCCAGCCTTGTTACAAGCTAGATCATGTGTCCCACCGTCCATCAGCTTTGAGTAGTGCAGGGACAGAAAGCAGGCAGCTGAAGTAAGGGACAGTGTTAGGAATCTCATCTGGCTATTTGTTCTGTTGGTGAGCTATTGAATTTTTTGTGAATGCATTGCACCATCTTTGCACCCCTGATACAGTAACATAATAATTAATCTGGCTGTTAATTCTGTAGGTGACCTATAGCGATTTTTTTGTGGGTGCAATCCACCATCTTTTTACCCCTGACAAAAAAATATAATAGTTAATCCGTCTGTTAGTTACTGTAGGTGCGTGTTATATACCCATTTATTGAGTGAAGTACACCTGCACTGCATACCTGACAGGTAAATAAATATAGTTAATCTGCCTTTTAGTTCGGTGGATGACATATACCCAATTTTTTTGTGAGGTACATCTGCATTGCATACGTGACAGGGAAATTAATACAGTTAATCCGTCTGTTAGTTCGGTGGGTGACATATTCCCATTCTCGTTGTGAGGTACACTTGCACTGCATACCTGACAGGGAAATAAATATAGTTAATCCACCTGTTAGTTCGATGGGTGACCTCAAAGAATGAGGAGAGCATTACATAAGGGATAGAGGGGCCAGAGATTGGAGAAATACAAGTGAAAACTAGTATATTTTTTTTATCATTTTCAATACTTTTTCTATAGAGGGTGTCTGCAGTGACTTGTGACATCTGTCCAATAGCTTCTGTGTGTCAGGGCCAGAGATAGGAAAAATATACAGTACAGACCAAAAGTTTGGACACACCTTCTCATTCAAAGAGTTTTCTTTATTTTCATGACTATGAAAATTGTAGATTCCCACTGAAGGCATCAAAACTATGAATTAACACATGTGGAATTATATATACATAACAAAAAAGTGTGAAACAACTGAAAATATGTCATATTCTAGGTTCTTCAAAGTAGCCACCTTTTGCTTTGATTACTGCTTTGCACATTCTTGGCATTCTCTTGATGAGCTTCAAAAGGTAGTCACTTGAAATGGTTTTCAATTCACAGGTGTGCCCTGTCAGGTTTAATAAGTGGGATTTCTTGCCTTATAAATGGGGTTGGGACCATCAGTTGCGTTGTGGAGAAGTCAGGTGGATACACAGCTGATAGTCCTACTGAATAGACTGTTAGAATTTGTACTATGGCAAGAAAAAAGCAGCTAAGTAAAGAATGAGTGGCCATCATTACTTTAAGAAATGAAGGTCAGTCAGTCCGAAAAATTGGATAAACTTTGAAAGTGTCGCCAAGTGCAGTCACAAAAACCATCAAGCGCTACAAAGAAACTGGCTCACATGCGGACCGTCCCAGGAAAGGAAGACCAAGAGTCACCTCTGCTGCGGAGGATAAGTTCATCCGAGTCACCAGCCTCAGAAATCGCAGGTTAACAGCAGCTCAGATTAGAGACCAGGTGAATGCCACACAGAGTTCTAGCAGCAGACACATCTCTAGAACAACTGTTAAGAGGAGACTGTGTGAATCAGGCCTTCATGGTAGAATATCTGCTAGGAAACCACTGCTAAGGACAGGCAACAAACAGAAGAGACTTGTTTGGGCTAAAGAACACAAGGAATGGACATTAGACCAGTGGAAATCTGTGCTTTGGTCTGAGTCCAAATTTGAGATCTTTGGTGTCTTTGTGCGACGCCGACAAGGTGAACGGATGGACTCTACATGCCTGGTTCCCACCGTGAAGCATGGAGGAGGAGGTGTGATGGTGTGGGGGTGCTTTGCTGGTGACACTGTTGGGGATTTATTCAAAATTGAATGCGTACTGAACCAGCATGGCTACCACAGCATCTTGCAGCGGCATGCTATTCCATCCGGTTTGCGTTTAGTTGGACCATCATTTATTTTTCAACAGGACAATGACCCCAAACACACCTGCAGGCTGTGTAAGAGCTATTTGACCATGAGGGAGAGTGATGGGGTGCTGCGCCTGATGACCTGGCCTCCACAGTCACCGGACCTGAACCCAATCGAGATGGTTTGGGGTGAGCTGGACCGCAGAGTAAAGGCAAAAGGGCCAACAAGTGCTAAGCATCTCTGGGAACTCCTTCAAGACTGTTGGAAAACCATTTCAGGAGACTACCTCTTGAAGCTCATCAAGAGAATGCCAAGAGTGTGCAAAGCAGTAATCAAAGCAAAAGGTGGCTACTTTGAAGAACCTAGAATATGACATATTTTCAGTTGTTTCACACTTTTTTGTTATGTATATATAATTCCACATGTGTTAATTCATAGTTTTGATGCCTTCAGTGTGAATCTACAATTTTCATAGTCATGAAAATAAAGAAAACTCTTTGAATGAGAAGGTGTGTCCAAACGTTTGGTCTGTACTGTAAGTGAAATCTATTTTCCTTTTTCTATACTTTTAAGTACTTTTTCCATATATTGTGCTTTCTGTGAACTGTGACATCCGTGCCCCATCTTGTGTGTCAAGCGTGCATATAACAATTAATATGAAGAAGGAGAGCAGTAAGGGATGGGTAAGTGGCCGTGATGCTGATGGTTCACGCAGAGGCCGTGGCCCTGGGCGCGTTGAAACTGTGCCTGCTGCCAGAGCACAAGAAAAACAATCATCCATGATACCTAGTTTCATGTCCCAGTTTGCATGGCGTCGCAGGACAAAACTCTTGAAGTCAGACCAGTGTGACCAGGTGGTTGGTTGGATTGCAGCAGATAATGCTACCAGTCGTTTAAGCACCACCGTGTCTTCCACCAAGGCCAGTCTCAGTAGCCAAGAGTCTGGTCAACACAATCCTCTCCATGACGGCACACTGGCTGAACGTTGTGGAGCCCGGGAGCAAGTCGGCTGCTGGCACCAGACTTGCCCTCCAATAGATCCTCGTTAACCGAAAGTGTACTCATTCCAATAACAGGGCCTCTTGTTATTTATCGTCACTACCTCCCCGAGTCAGGAGTGGGTAATTGCTATGCGCCTGCTGCCTTCCTTGGATGCGTGTGCTTTAATAACTTGACCCACCCTCTCTAAGTGGTTCACAATTAGGAAAAAAAAAGGGGGAAGGCAGCAACAAAAAGGGGGAAGGCAGGTTGTATCGGAGTACCTCTTCCTTGTAATTTTTGGCAGCACCTGCACTTTACATACAAGTAAATATACAGGAAATAATGTTTCTCAACAATGTTTCCTCTAAAAAAATTTTTTTTTCCAGTTTTGTGCGTATTATTGTCAGTCTGTAAAAGTGGCGTACTACTCAGACAACATGGTTCCCAGCAGTGACCTGTGAGTCCAAGATGAATCCAGACATCCTCCCCATGCTGTTCCTGAACCATTTCGGTGGTGTTTCCATAAATTTCTGACCTTTTCCTATGAACCAGGCACCCTCCCCTCTTCAGAGCATGGGGTGCCTGGTTTTATGCTCGGGTCCTCGTAGAGCACCCAAGCATCCCAATGTGTTTGGCCAGAGCATCCGAGCACCCGAGCACTTTGGTGCTCAATCAACACTAATAATAATGTCTACCTGCACCAAGGGGCTTATTTTCATAAAATAAAAAGGCTTATTTCTTATTATTGGAGGCACAAGATCTGACAAAGTATACTGCAATCAGCTGACAAGTGCACATCTACAATCAGAAGGTTTCATTTTCAGTTATGTGGTGACAGATTTCCTTAAACAGTGTCTCACGCTGACCCCCATATTCCTGATATATCAATGTATCCCATGTTCCTATTGTGATTTTTTTTTTTGCCAGGAATTGGCCAGAAATAAACTGCTGCATGCAGCAGTATCTGTCCAATCGATTTTCGGCATACAGTATTTGCTAAGTAGCAGCCGAATCTCCACCAGACCCCATTATAGTTAATGGGGCCGACGGGCATTCTGGATGCAGAGAACTCCTGCCAGCAGTGTGAAACTAGCCTATTAAATATTATACATTTATTAAGGGCATTATACTTCAGGAAATCCTACACCACGGAGAGACTGGAATGCTGTTTTATGGTGACCAACAATTATGGCAACAGAAGGAGGTAAGAAGGACATTGTTGAAAAGAACAGTTGTATGTGTAGCGCCCCAGAGGTGCTTTACCACTCCTACACCTTTCCACTATCTCCTATGGTTAACCCCGTGTCATCCCCTGCATTTATTTACAGGGCCTGCAAAATGTGTGTCCCTATATCAATATAACTGTTATGTTTAAGTGTAATATACCTGGTTCACCAGCAGATGGTGGAGTTAATGTCAGAGATACCTTACCTGTAATAGAACCTTTCTTTCCATTCTAGATCTCTCTATAGAGGGAGGAGTTCAGTTAGTTAGAGTCAGAATAGAGTACCCTCTGCTATAGGAAGCCAAGCCAGCCAGAGCACCGTAGGTTCTGCTGGATCCAGAGGCAGAAGCCAAGAGCATCGAAAGCCAGGAAGAAAGTTCCCTGGACAAAGACTAAGCTACAGACCAGACTACAGAAAGTCAAGTACAGCAGAAAAGAAAAGGTTCCTATTTAAATGTGTTAGCACAGCAGAGGCAGATAGCAATTGATGTAGCAGGGTCGAGTGTGTTTGCCTGCCAGAATTTATGCCAAAGCCTGCCAGTAACTAGGACCAAGCCTGTGAATCATTTGAAAGAAATGTATTCAAGTAAAGTTGCTGTTCAATTATATACAAGGTCTGGACTCAATTTATTTAATCATCATCTTCATCAACTATCCCTTGCTCTGCTATGCACAACAACGCCTGGGGTTCCAGTGTATCCAGGTAGGAGCACCGTGACATGTGCAACACCATTAAGGGACATTGTAGGCCACCCTACACCACTCTGAAATTCCTACACTGGGTACCACCACCTACAGTATCACCAAAAGGGACCGTGTGCCCTTGCTGCTTCATTGCAACTGGCGTCATGACAAAACTATTGACTTTTTCCCTCTTCAAGGGACCCCTAGCGGCGGCTGCCGAGCACTGCATATGTCAAAGAACATTGTGGAAAGGAATTTTTGTGCTTGTAAGTCTGCTTTTATTTCTTCAGCTCCTGAACTTTCTTCTTGCCTTTTCCTGCGTGTTTGTATACAGCCTGAGCTACAGGGATCAGGTATTCCGTAGAAACTGGTTAGAAGCCACTGTGTCCTAGTAGTTTATGAGACTGTATATTGATAGAATGACTGCTTTAAATTTTCCTATATGTTAGATAAATGCCTTCAATCAGAGTTTTAAAGATACATTATTGGGTTGAGGCTCTGTTCTATGTATGTATGTAACTGTCCAGGGTGCTGAAAAAGTGTTCCACTCACTATGACTCAAGCCCTATAGCTAGATATTGCCATTCCTCTATGAAGTACCTGTGATCTCATTTGCTTGAATTGAGAATATTTTGTGGTATTTAGATGCCGTGCCCTCAACTTTAATATTATTTTAAATGGGACATGAGGACAGGTTTCCTGTGTCGCCTGTTTGAATTGAGCAGCCATTGAGCATGACCACTGTTGCTCCATTCAAATTCTATAGAACTGATGAAAGTAGCTGAGTACAGGGAATTTGAATAGAGTGGCAGTGTACCTTCTCAGTTATCCTCAGCACTCCCATAAAGTTTTAACAGAATGACAGTGTATTTGTTTAACTACTATATTTCTGGTAGCTTCACAGAGATTGAATAGAGTGACAGTGTGCATGCTCATCTATCTATGGTAATCTCATCTCATGGAGTATGGTAGTGTGCATACTTGACAAAAAGGGATGATGGAACCCACATTCTGGTAATTGGCTGCCGATCCCAGATGTCGGACCCCCATTATCTTGTGGATAGGTGATTAGTAATGTTCGGCACAAATATTTGAATCGCAAATATTAATCACGAATATCGGCACTTCGAGAATTCACGAATATTTAGAATATAGTGATATACTGTGTATTCGTAATTTTTTATATTCTAGATTTTATTTTTCATCAGTAACCTCCCTTTTTGCAGCATGTAGTCGCTCATGTGTGCCAGGCTGCCCAGGGGTAAGGACAAGCTGTCCTCTGTGGGAGGCGTATCGTCATCGTCCTGCCTTTCCCCCCAGCTACGCACCAGTGATGGGCCCGAGCTGTGTTGGGTGCCACCCCGCTGTGACCATGCTTCATCCTCATCCTCCTCCACCTCCTCCTCATCCTCGTCCTCCTCATCCTCCAGTAGTGGGCCCTGGCTGGCCACATTTGTACCTGGCCTCTGCTGTTGCAAAAAAACTCCCTCTGAGTCACTTCGAAGAGACTGGCCTGAAAGTGCTAAAAATGACCCCTCTTCCTCCTCCTCCTCCTGGGCCACCTCCTCTTCCATCATCGCCCTAAGTGTTTTCTCAAGGAGACATAGAAGTGGTATTGTAACGCTGATAACGGCGTCATCGCCACTGGCCATGTTGGTGGAGTACTCGAAACAGCGCAACAGGGCACACAGGTCTCGCATGGAGGCCCAGTCACTGGTGGTGAAGTGGTGCTGTTCCGCAGTGCAACTGACCCGTGCGTGCTGCAGCTGAAACTCCACTATGGCCTGCTGCTGCTCGCACAGTCTGTCCAGCATGTGCAAGGTGGAGTTCCACCTGGTGGGCACGTCGCATATGAGGCGGTGAGCGAAAAGGCCGAAGTTACGCTGTAGCGCAGACAGGCGAGCAGCGGCAGGATGTAAACGCCGGATGCGCGAACAGACGGCCCGCACTTTATGCAGCAGCTCTGACATGTCGGGGTAGTTGTGAATGAACTTCTGCACCACCAAATTCACCACATGCGCCAAGCAAGGGATGTGCGTCAAACCGGCTAGTCCCAGAGCTGCAACGAGATTTCGCCCATTATCGCACACCACGAGGCCGGGCTTGAGGCTCACCGTCAGCAACCACTCGTCGGTCTGCTGTTCTATACCCCGCCACAACTCCTGTGCGGTGTGGGGCCTGTCCCCCAAACATATGAGTTTCAGAATGGCCTGCTGACGTTTACCCCGGGCTGTGCTGAAGTTGGTGGTGAAGGTGTGTGGCTGACTGGATGGGCAGGTGGAAGAAGAGGAGGAGGAAGCTGAGTAGGAGGAGGTGGCAACAGGAGGCAAAGAATCTTGCCCTGCGATCCTTGGCGGCGGAAGGACGTGCGCCAAACAGCTCTCCGCCTGGGGCCCAGCTGCCACTACATTTACCCAGTGTGCAGTTAGGGAGATATAGCGTCCATGGCCGTGCTTACTGGTCCACGTATCTGTGGTTAGGTGGACCTTGCCACAGATGGCGTTGCGCAGTGCACACTTGATTTTATCGGATACTTGGTTTGCAGGGAAGGCACGGCTCTCTTGGAGAAGTAGTGCCGACTAGGAACAACATAATGTGGGACAGCAAGCGACATGAGCTGTTTGAAGCTGTCTGTGTCCACCAGCCTAAATGACAGCATTTCATAGGCCAGTAGTTTAGAAATGCTGGCATTCAGGGCCAGGGATCGAGGGTGGCTAGGTGGGAATTTACGCTTTCTCTCAAATGTTTGTGAGATGGAGAGCTGAACGCTGCCGTGTAACATGGTTGAGATGCTTGGTGACGGAGGTGGTGGTGTTGGTGGTACATCCCCTGTTTGCTGGGCGGCAGGTGCCAACGTTCCTCCAGAGGCGGAGGAAGAGGCCGAGGCGGCAGCAGCAGAAGAGGCCGAGGCAGCAGCAGCAGAAGAGGTAGCAGGGGGAGCCTGAGTGACTTCCTTGTTTTTAAGGTGTTTACTCCACTGCAGTTCATGCTTTGCATGCAGGTGCCTGGTCATGCAGGTTGTGCTAAGGTTCAGAACGTTAATGCCTCACTTCAGGCTCTGATGGCACAGCGTGCAAACCACTCGGGTCTTGTCGTCAGCACATTGTTTGAAGAAGTGCCATGCCAGGGAACTCCTTGAAGCTGCCTTTGGGGTGCTCGGTCCCAGATGGCGGCGGTCAGTAGCAGGCGGAGTCTCTTGGCGGCGGGTGTTCTGCTTTTGCCCACTGCTCCCTCTTTTGCTACGCTGTTGGCTCGGTCTCACCACTGCCTCTTCCTCCGAACTGTGAAAGTCAGTGGCACGACCTTCATTCCATGTGGGGTCTAGGACCTCATCGTTCCCTGCATCGTCTTACACCCAGTCTTGATCCCTGACCTCCTGTTCAGTCTGCACACTGCAGAAAGACGCAGCAGTTGGCACCTGTGTTTCGTCATCATCAGAGACATGCTGAGGTGGTATTCCCATGTCCTCATCATCAGGAAACATAAGTGGTTGTGCGTCAGTGCATTCTATGTCTTTCACCACTGGGGAAGGGCTAGGTGGATGCCCTTGGGAAACCCTGCCAGCGGAGTCTTCAAACAGCATAAGAGACTGCTGCATAACTTGCAGCTCAGACAGTTTCCCTGGTATGCATGGGGGTGATGTGACAGACTGATGGGCTTGGTTTTCAGGCGCCATCTGTGCGCTTTCTGCAGAAGACTGGGTGGGAGATAATGTGAACGTGCTGGATCCACTGTCGGCCACCCAATTGACTAATGCCTGTACCTGCTCAGGCCTTACCATCCTTAGATCGGCATTGGGCCCCACCAAATATCGCTGTAAATTATGGCGGCTACTGGGACCTGAGGTAGTTGGTACACTAGGACGTGTGGCTGTGGCAGAACGGCCACATCCTCTCCCAGCACCAGAGGGTCCACTAACACCACCACGACCATGTCCGCATCCGCGTCCCTTACTAGATGTTTTCCTCATTGTTACCGTTCACCACAATAATAAAAATATTATTTGGCCCAATCTATTGAATTCAAATTCAGGCCTTTTTTTTACAGACACCTAACACTATCTGGCTATCTATTTAGGTACCGTATTACACTAATACAGGCACAGCAGTAACGACAGATTTAGCTGGATATAAATTTGAGGCCTAGTATTTAGGCACTGGGTGACAGGTATAGGTTTACTGACAGAATTAGACTTGGAAATGCACAGTAGCGTGTGTGTGAAGTTATTCAGAATGACCCTATGTGCACCTTGAATCTAATATACCCTTTTAGGGATAGATTTAAAATAGCTCTGATACAGCAGAAACCACTAAATTAGGAAATTGCTAAATTGGGAATTGTATTTCAACCCAGAACAAAAACTGTGCTTTGACGGACACTAAATAACTTGACCAGCCACAGCAGTAACGACAGATTTAGCTGGATATAAATTTGAGGCCTAGTATTTAGGCGCTGGGTGACAGGTATAGGTTTACTGACAGAATTAGACTTGGAAATGCACAGTAGCGTGTGTGTGAAGTTATTCAGAATGACCCTATGTGCACCTTGAATCTTATATACCCTTTTAGGGATAGATTTAAAATAGCTCTGATACAGCAGAAACCACTAAATTAGGAAATTGCTAAATTGGGAATTGTATTTCAACCCAGAACAAAAACTGTGCTTTGACGGACACTAAATAACTTGACCAGCCACAGCAGTACAGCAGTAACGACAGATTTAGCTGGATATAAATTTGAGGCCTAGTATTTAGGCGCTGGGTGACAGGTATAGGTTTACTGACAGAATTAGACTGGGATATGGCCAAAAAATAACCACACTATTGATGGTTAAATGCACTTGGTGTGACAGCTTGACCAACCACACTATTGAGGGTTAAATGCACTTGGTGACAGGCTTAGCTTGCCCCTGATGTAGTATATGGCCAAAAAATAACCACACTATTGCTGGTTAAATGCACTTGGTGTGACAGCTTGACCCTGATGTAGGATTTAGCCAAAAAACAACCACATTATTGAGAGTTAAATGCACTTGGTGGCAGCTTGTGCTGGCACACCACAAGACACAAAATGGCCGCCGATCACCCCAGAAAAAAGTGACTGAAAAATGCTCTGGGCAGCCTAAAAACAGTGAGCAATTCAATAGCAGCAGTTCAATCATCCACAGCTGCAGATCGATCTCTGAATGAAGTCTTTTGGAGGAGTTAATCACTGCCTAATCTCGCCCTAACGCTGATCAAAGCAGAGTGACGGGCGGCGCTATATGACTCCAGCTTAAATAGAGGCTGGGTCACATGGTGCTCTGGCCAATCACAGCCATGCCAATAGTAGGCATGGCTGTGACGGCCTCTTGGGGCAAGTAGTATGACGCTTGTTGATTGGCTGCTTTGCAGCCTTTCAAAAAGCGCCAAGAAAGCGACGAACACTGAACCCGGACTTTTACGAAAATGTCCGGGTTCGGGTCCATGTCACGGACACCCCAAAATTCGGTACGAACCCAAACTATACAGTTCGGGTTCGCTCATCCCTGCTAGTGATCAGTTGTTAATGTAGGACATCCTCTTTAAATGTACCCCTCTATATCCCAGACACCAGTTTTTACCTTGAAAAATTCTAAAACAGCATGATGACTGACCAAAGACACACGAAAGCTTGTAAATGGCAAAGACTTGACATACCAAATGTACATATTTCAACGAAGCTGGTTCTTTCATCACAAACTAATTTGTCATTTAATATACTGTATGTAATAGAACATGATTTTACGTGACGAGGGAGCGGTCGTGAATGTAATAAGATGTCTCACAGCTTGAATACATATTTATCTTCCCTTCCTTAGTCAACCAGCCTGCTCCCAAGGAACATAGCAGTTATTGTTGGCAGTCACAGTTCAATAGCTGCCATTGTAGATAGGAAATGAAGACGTCTTATTAAACAACCTCATAGCAAAATACCTATACCTATGATCATTTCTTCTTAGAAAAAAATGCCAGCACGGTAGACATAAAAACAATTAGATGTGTGGGCCAAAAATATATAAAAAAAATTTATGATTAAAAATTAATTTTGCATTTAAAATATATAAATACAAATAAGCACTTGCTGAATGACTGGCACTTTTGATCATGCCTATTCTTGCATGCATAGATACAGAGTAAAATGCAAAGTAGGGGATGAATGAGAAGTAGAAGAATTTGTATATCATACGATATGAAGACAATGACATTTGCTTCATGACTGGGAAAATTTGTATAATGTGATCTACATCTTATGGAACTAGTAAACAGAAATCAATTGAGTGCATTCGTATTCAGCTCTTTCAAGTCAGTATGCAGTGGTTATGGCTTTGGCAGCTATTAAACCCATGAGTCTCTTTTTTTGGCATACCATATCTGAGATATTATAACTGTTTTTTCCAATAGTATTAGAAAGTGAAAGTAAGTGTAGAGGAGACAAGCATAAGAATGTGAGATCACCCAAAATACTGTGCAGCCAGCCATTCCGCAGGTAGCCATCCTCCTGTGATGTCACAGCTAGGCAGAGCCTACAAAACCCTTATCCTGCATGGTCAGCGACATTTCCCTGTGTGCTGAGCATAGGGAGAGTGTCACACACACAGAGGGTGGGTTAGTGACCACTGAATTCCACCCTCACCCCTGTCCCTGCCAGGGACAACTGGTCGACAAACCCTTAGCTAAGATAGTGCAGAGAAGACAAAAAACACATAAACAGAAAGGTCAAAACCAAGAGAGCAGAAAAGGTACCAGAGGAGCAAGCAGAGAATCGTCAGGACAAGCCGAAGTCAAAACCAGGAGAGCACGCCAAGACCAGAGACTGAGACGGACGGGAAATCGGAAGCCAAGCAGGAACAAACAAACCAGGTGAGTATTATGCAGGAAGGACCTCAATAACAGGCAATCTGTGGCCCGGTAGTTGATGCAAGGTCTGAGGCCTCCATCTTTCTTTTTAACAAAGATAAATCCCGCCCCCATAGGAAACACAGAAGGCCTAATTTGTCCCTTACTGAGACTCTCTTCAATATTATCTTCCATGGCTTTGCGTTCAGGTCTGGAAAGATAATAGATACATCCCTTGGGATATCTGGCCCCCTCTACCAATTCAATGGCACAATCATAAGGTCTATGGGGCGGTAGCAACTCGGGGTTCGAGGAGGAGAACACATCCATATATTCCTTTAAGAGTAAAGGCAATTGGATTCTGCTGAGACTCCCGCTTGCACTACAGACAAGCACGAGTCGCATTCAACCCCCCATTTCACCAATTCCCGCTTGGTCCAGTCAATAATGGGGTTATGTAACTTGAGCCAAGGCATTCCCAGTACCACCTCTACTGGTAAGTTTTCTAGAACTAACAGAGAACACATTTCAGAGTGACACACCTCCACAGTCAAGGATATCTCAGGGGTAGAATATTTCACAGTACCACCCTACCAGGAGGGTGGAATCGATAGCCATGATGTGGATGGGAGTGGGTAGCGTCAAAATCAGAATACCCAATTTTAACGTAAACCTCATATCAATAAAGTTGGCAGCAGAACCTGAGTCGATGAACGCATTACCAGAACATTTGTTAATACCCATGGAGACAGTAATAGGTACTAATAACTTTTTCTTGACCACATTAGGAAATACCTGTTTTTTAAGCTCCCCCGTCTTGGTAGATTTACTGGAAGAAGGTTTCCTGGAGCATTGGCTTATCCAATGATCTGACTCGCCACAATAGAAACAAGCCCCTTGTTGGCGGTGCTGATCTCTACGCGTCATCCCGTCCTGCATGGGATCCTCAGAAGAGAAATCGGCTCTGCTCACTGGACAGACCTCTGACTGGAGCACCTCCTGGGAAAAAAAAAACGTTCCTGCTGTCTCTCCCTAACACGTTTGCCAAGTCAAACAGCGAGTGTCATAGTCTCCTCTAATGTCTCAGGAAGCTTGTAGTTCACTAACAGGTCTTTGAGATTTTCAGAACAATGAACTGACTTTTTAGGGATGGTTCACTCCAGCCAGAAGGAACACACCATCTCCTGAACTGGGTATAATACTCTTCGGCAGGTTGGTCTCCCTGTACCAAAGCCTTAAAGGGTTTCTGTCACCCCCCAATTTTTCATTTTTGGGCTAATTAAAATCCTTATAGTGCGATTATTCAATATATAATGTTCTTACATTTTGTTGTGGCTTAGTTTCTTTAAAAAACGCACTTTTATAATATATTAATTACCTGGCTACCAGCAAGTAGGGCGGTTGCTTGCTGGTAGCCGCCGCATCCTCCTTTAAATCCTCCTTTAAATCCTCCTGTTGATTTACCAGGTTTGTCGACCAGTTGTCCCTTGTCGCTAGGACTTGCGAGGCAAGTAGGCAGGGACAGGGGTGAGGGTGGAGTTCAGTGGTCACTACCCCACCCCCTGTGTCTGTGACAGAATATCAGGCCAATATTACCTCTGTTATCATGAATTCTTTGGTTACCCTGACGGAGCATGTTTCTAATCTGACTCTAATCTGATGGTTCAGGAATTAGGGAAGAAACTCCAGTTTTTTCTGTGGCTTAGTTTCTTTAAAAAACGCACTTTTATAATATGTTAATTACCTGGCTACCAGCAAGTAGGGCGGTTGCTTGCTGGTAGCCGCCGCATCCTCCTTTAAAAAAAACGCCCCCTTCTCCTGTTGATTTACAGGGCCAGCGAGCGCTCTCCTCCTTCGGCTGGCCCTGTCTGCGTTCCAAATCTCGCGCCTGCACCATGACGGTCTTCAGTCGGCCGCTCCTTCCTCAGTGCACCTGCGCCGGGTGTAGATGTGACATCATCGGTGCAGGCGCACTGAGGAAGGAGCGGCCCAGCGGAGCCCTCCTCTCAGTGCGCTTGCGCCGACTGAAGACCGGTACGGCGCAGGTGTGAGATTGGGAACGAGATTGGGGACTTGACTGTATATCTGATTTGCAAGTTTGTTTGCTTCTATTCTTTCAAAAGAGAAATGTATGGTAAAAGAGATCATATATCTTCCTCATGCTCACTTGCCGGAATTACACGCCGGATCCGGAAAAACGCAAGTGAACTGAAAGCATTTGAAGACGGATCCGTCTTCAAAATGCGTTCAGTGTTACTATGGCACCCAGGTAGCTTTTAAAGTCCTGGTTGCCATAGTAGTAGTGGGGAGCGGTATACTTACAGTCCGTGCGGCTCCCGGGGCGCTCCAGAATGACGTCAGAGCGCCCCATGCGCATGGATGACGTGCCATGCAATCACGTCATCCATGCGCGTGGGGCGCCCTGACTTCACTCTGAAGCGCCCCGGGAGCCGCACGGACGGTAAGTATGCTGCTCCCCCGCTCCCCACTACACTTTACCATGGCTGCCAGGACTTTAGCGTCCTGGCAGCCATGGTAACTATTCAGAAAAAGCTAAACGTCGGATCCGGCAATGCGCCGAAACGACGTTTAGCTTAAGGCCGGATCCGGATCAATGCCTTTCAATGGGCATTAATTCCGGATCCGGCCTTGCGGCAAGTGTTCAGGATTTTTGGCCGGAGCAAAAAGCGCAGCATGCTGCGGTATTTTCTCCGGCCAATAAACGTTCCGGTCCTGAACTGAAGACATCCTGATGCATCCTGAACGGATTTCTCTCCATTCAGAATGCATGGGGATAATCCTGATCAGGATTCTTTCGGCATAGAGTCCCGACGACGGAACTCTATGCCGGAAGAAAAGAACACAGGTGTGAAAGAGCCCTTAATACAGTCTTCATAGTAATAATATAGAATAAAAAGATGCATATTTGCGAGGCTGACCATGTATCTTTGAAGTGATTTCATTTACTTAAGACAGGTTTGTCATATTGGTCCATCTATAGACAGCAGAAGGGTCTCAATAATAGCTGTTCCTGTGATGGCATGTAACAAAGGAGTGCAGTAATAATAATTACCCAATGTCTGTAGCTTGTTTAATTTAACAATGCTTCACTTGAGAGCAATTTGTGTGGCCACCTTTGAAGCAGAATCTCAGCAATGCATTTTTGGTGTTATGGTCTCTGTGGCAACCAGTAAAGCGCTTTGAGAGAGGAGCAACAATTATTTAATGACAGTCTGTAATCACCCTATTACCTACAAGAAAATAGCAGGTCTCCTCAGAAAATCTCACTAGCCCTTAGAGAATAATAGTTTTGACAGATATGATGGAGTTGAGGAAAAAGTTTCTCTTTGCATCAGATAATAAGGTTTTTTGCAATGGATTTTCTGAACTATCTATAACTTTAATGGGATCTTCAGACCTACAATGCTAAAGGATTTGGTCGCCACTAAAGAAAAGCAAATTGATTTAAAAATTTAAAAATTTGACCAGAATTTTCCCAATTAAACTGGTGAAAGAGTCCATTTAAAAATATAGGTAGTTTGTACCCACTAGACTGTAGACAAACCCTCAACGCTGTCATACAGTATCTTGCAGTCTTGCAGAATATTCATGAATGTCTGTATATTTATTTATTTGGGTGGAGGTCCTCTTTAAAAGACTGCTTTGCTTAGTGCCCAGTACTTATGTGACCATTTGCAGCTAAATTCTTCCATGCAGAGGATAGGAATGGAAAATAAGTTTAAACTGTACATTGAAACCCTGATCAGGACTCCTTCTGGAGGAAGATATATCATCCACATGTTTATCATTCTGCAGAAACCACTGAAAGATAAACTAATACTTGAAATTCAGTTTACATTTCACTCTTTAAAGTCATGGTACAAAGGGCGGGGGTGAGTGGCAAACCTGTAAGTCTTTTCTTGGATCTGAATAACAGCCCCCTATATATTGTATTTCTGTACAATCACCAAAACCAAATATAACTTAAGTCCATCACTTGCCAAGGAGAGCCGTAAATCAGCAAATTTATGATATTGCTTGCCCTGCTTACAACTAAACACAGCTTTATAAAGGCAGGCAGGGAGAATGATTGCTGTTCTCAGCACTATGTCAGCCTTCTGATTGGAGTGCTGAAATAACAGCGATTAAAAAAGTAATTGGCTTAAGGAGGTGGGTATGAAGACAACTTTATGTCCCCCCACTGAACTCATGAGAAACCCCAAATGCACAGTCACAGGTGAAGGAGGAGGCAGAAAGAACTGTAGAACAACAAAGAGTACAAAATAAAATTGTGTTGTGGGTTTTTCACATTTCTGGATGATCATTAAATGACATTAATGACATGGGTCATTAAGTACTGTATGTGCCAGTCTGAGACCACCCATGATTTATGAGATATGATGCTCCTTTACATTAAGCAGTTAAATTCAACCTGTCCATAAGATCTGGTCCTATTAATGTTATAGGAAAAGGTTCTGAACTGAGTCTCCCCAAATTTAAGGTTCTTGTTCCATTTTTTTTTCTTTTTGCACTCTAAAGTTGTGCATCAGGAGGTCAACCTTGCGGATCAATCACATAAATGATTTCCAGATGAACTCTCGAGGAATTGAGGAAGCAGGAGGAACCAGAAAATTGATCGTTATGACTGTTTTTTTTTCAAAGCAGTTGGCCACTTTGTACTTCTTTTTACAATTCTGCAGGAAACACTTGTTTAATCCACCTAATTTAATCCACAAAATATAATGTTACAACCGAAGAAGTGCCCTCAATTCTATGATGGTCGCTTGCTAAATACAGTCCAATGCACTCGCAATAATGCACTCCCTAACATGGCCATTGATGGAGGAGCCTATATTTTAAGGTTGCAGAATTTCTTGAATAGAACAATTTTGTAGTCCGCAGGGCAGCTGCAACTAATATAGGTAGCCATATACTGTACAGTACATTAGATAGAAGTTGGTTGATGGTTAAACAGTAGTTCAAACAAACAGTTGGTGAACATTTATTTCACATGCATGGCCATACATATTTTAGTCTATATTGGCTGTTACAGTTGTTTAAACTGCCCATATACAGTCAATAGATCCGGTTTATAGATGAAAGAACTTTCTGGGAACGTTCTTTAACCACCTCAGCCCCCCTAGCTGAAACACCCTTAATGACCAGACCACTTTTTACACTTCTGCACTACACTACTTTCATCGTTTATTGCTCGGTCATGCAACTTACCACCCAAATTAATTTTACCTCCTTTTCTTCTCACTAATAGAGCTTTCATTTGGTGGTATTTCATTGCTGCTGAAATTTTTACTTTTTTTGTTATTAATCGAAATTTAATGACATTTTTGAAACAAAATGTCATTTTTCACTTTCAGTTGTAAAATTTTTCAAAAAAAAAGACATCCATATATATGAACGGCACAGATTTCTTCATTCGCATCGATCAATGTGGATGAAAAAAATCTCTGCCCAAAAAAAAGAAAAAGGAGGGGAAAGGCGTCTGCCAGGACATAGGAGCTCCGCCCAACATCCATACCCACTTAGCTCGTATGCCCTGGCAAAACCGATTTCTCCATTCACATCAATCGATGTTGATGAATAAATCATTGCCGGGATTATTTTTTTTTAGATATATTTACAAAGTGTTTGCCAAAGCATATGAACACCGCCGCCTCCTCAGCTCATATGCCTCGGCAAACGTATCTTTTACTGCAGAGGAGAAATCTCATCTTGCAGCGCCGCATACACCGACTTGTGTGTAATCTGACAGCAGCGCAATGCTTCTGTCAGAATGCACATCAGTGCTGCAGCTAGTCGATCGGTTGGTCCACCTGGAAGGTAAAAAAAAAAAAAAGAAAAAAACGGGCCGCAACTTAATAATTTTATTAACTTTATAATAACTTTTAAACAGAACTTTTTGAACTGAACGTTAACTTTTTTTCTTACTGGTGATTTTTTAATTTTTTTACCTTTATAGGACAAACCTCTCCTTCCCCATGGGACAATGTGCAAAGCACAAATCGCTCAAAGATGTGGCGAAGTACATTATGCACTTTGTCCCAGGTGAAAGGGGAGGTTTGCAGCAGCTGTGTGTGAATGGGCCCTAATAGCCCTGTGTGCCTGTCCTCTGAGATGTGATACCTATGCTAAGTGTACCTGTGTGTGGTACTTCTGGAAACACTCTCCAAAGCATAGGGCAGGGTGGTCAGGGCAGTCAGGACAGAAATATCGGGTGTCACGCCTTATTCCACTCCTGCTACAGACACGAGATCTTTTTCGGGGTGACGGTTGGGTTGAGGTACCTGCAACGACACTGGGGAAATGTCGCTCGTGTAGACGGCTAACTACACTGGTGGATGGGGCCATGATGATCTCGTCCTGAAATTTGAGGAAGGATCCTGTTCTTCCAGCCTTACTGTAGAGAACAAAACTATTATATACAGCCAATTGAATTAAATATACAGACACCTTCTTATACCAGCATCTGGTGCGTCGGGAAACTAAATACGGAGACAACATCTGGTCATTGAAGTCCACCCCTCCCATGAGCAAATTATAGTCGTGGACACAGAGGGGCTTTTCAATGACACTGGTTGCTCGCTCAATTTGGATTGTCATGTCTGCGTGAATGGAGGAGAGCATGTAAACGTCACGCTTGTCTCTCCATTTCACCGCAAGCAGTTCTTCGCTACACAAGGCAGCCTTCTCCCCCCTTGCAAGACGGGTGGTAACGAGCTGTTGAGGGAAGCCCGCGCGACTAGTTTGCGCAGTGCCACAGCAGCCAATCTGTTCTAGGAACAAATGCCTGAAGAGGGCCACACTTGTGTAGAAATTGTCCACATAAAGATGGTACCCCTTGCCAAATAAGGGTGACACCAAGTCCCAGACTGTCTTCCCACTACTCCCCAGGTAGTCAGGGCAACTGACCGGCTCCAGGGTCTGATCTTTTCCCTCATAGATCCGAAATTTGTGGGTATAGCCTGTGGCCCTTTCACAGAGCTTATACAATTTGACCCCATACCGGGCGCGCTTGTTTGGGATGTATTGTTTGAAGCCAAGGCGCCCGGTAAAATGTATAAGGGACTCGTCTACGCAGATGTTTTGCTCAGGGGTATACAAATCTTCAAATTTCTGGTTGAAGTGGTCTATGAGGGGCCGAAGTTTGTGGAGCAAGTCAAAAGCTGGGTGGCCTCTGGGACAGGAGGTGGTGTTGTCGCTAAAGTGCAGGAAACGCAGGATGGCCTCAAATCGTGCCCTGGACATGGCAGCAGAGAACATGGGCATGTGATGAATTGGGTTCGTGGACCAATATGACCGCAATTCATGCTTTTTGGTTAGACCCATGTTGAGGAGAAGGCCCAGAAAAATGTTTAATTCGGAAACTTGGACTGGTTTCCACCGGAAAGGCTGGGCATAATAGCTTCCCGGGTTGGCGGTTATAAATTCAGTGGCATACCGGTTTGTTTCTGCCACGACTATGTCCAAGAGCTCCGCAGTCAAGAACAGCTCAAAAAATCCCAGGGCCGAACTGATCTGAGCTGTCTCAACCCGAACTCCAGACTGGGCGGTGAAAGGGGGAACTAATAGTGCGGCTGAAGTTGGGGACTGCCAATCAGGATTTGCCAGCACCTCAGGGATTCTATGGGGTCTACGGGCCTGTCTGTGAGGTGGCTGCGACGGGGTAACTACTGCACGTGCCACCGTACCATGTTGTACGGCAGTGCTGGTACTAGGTCCAGGGAGGGCTGCGCTGCTGGTGTATGCCTCACCACGTAATCCGACAGCGCCAGCCCCACTCTGCTGCCCTTGAAGCGGATCCTGCGCAACCTGTGGTCTAGCGACACAGGGCCGGGTACGCCTGGTGGTATCAGGGACCTCAACCTCCTTGTCTGAACTTTGGGTCAGACTGCCACTGCTTTCTACAGGTTCATATTCTGACCCGCTAGATTCATCAGCTGAGGGTTCCCATTAGTCATCCGACTGGGTCAGAAGCCTGTAGGCCTCTTCAGAAGAATACCCCCTGTTTAGGGGTATTCCCTGAGACTACCCAAGAAAAAAAGCAAGCCTGTCTTACAAATTGGAGGCTAGCGAAGTACCGGAGGTTGATAAAAAAAATCAAAACTGATTTTTCTATTGCCGCAGCGCTTGTAAAGTGATAGTGCAGTGATCAAAAAATATATATTTTTGGTCACTGGGGCGGGCGTGGGTGAACGCACGTGTGGGCGACCGATCAGGCCTGATCGGGCAAACACTGCGTTTTGGGTGGAGGGCGAGCTAAGGTGACACTAATACTATTATAGATCTGACTGTGATCAGTTTTGATCGCTTACAGATACTATAAAAGTACAAATGCTGATTAGTGATACGCGAATCAGCGAATCAGTGACTGCGGTGCGGTGGGCTGGGCGCTAAACAATCGCAAAACTACCTAACCAAGGGGCCTAAACTATCCCTAAAACCTATCAGTCAATACTAGTGAAAAATATAAGTGACAGTTTACACTGATCACTTTTTTCCTTTCACTAGGTGATTGACAGGGGCAAGAAGGGGTGATCAAGGGGTTAATTGGGGTGCAGGGGGGTGATCTGGGGCTAAGGTGTAGTGTTTGGTGCTACTCACTGTGATGCCTGCTCCTCTGCTGAGACCAACCGACAAAAAGGATCAGCAGAGGAGCAGGAAAGCCATTTAACACATTATATTTACAAATATAATGTTATATCTGCTTCTGATTATTATTTTTTTTTAAATCATCAGCTTGCCAGCCACGATCATTGGCTGGCAAGCTGATGACGTGACCCCCCCTCGAATTTTTGCCGGCCCGCGATGCGCATGCGCGGGCCGGCTAAGCGTGTCATCTCGCGTCTCGCGAGGTGACGCATATATGCGTGACTCTGCCTTGGACTGCCGCCTCCGGACCGCGATCCTGCGTTAGGCGGTCCGGAGGCGGTTAAAAGAAAGATCAACAATCTCTCTTGAAGGAAAGATTCTTTGTGTGACTGTTGGACAAAAATATTAAACATAGCCAATTTATTTTGAATGATAATGGTCTATCGTTGGTCGGCTAAAAGAATTGCTCATTAAATTTCAACCGTTCGTTTTGGTTGAAATCATCAATTTTTAATAACTTTAAGTACTAAATAGATAAATGGCTGGAAGAGTCATACATCAGGTAATGAGGAAGACAGATGATAATGATGATGATGATGAAGTCAGTCAGGTAATGAAGCAGATGGATTAAGGTAACAAACGGACCAAAACCAACCATGACTCTTGCTTTCCCTGAATGTTCAAATATCTGGCCCTCAATTCTGACCTTCAAGACAAACATCATTGGCCCTTAACATATCCCTATGGTAAACCCTCAATAATAACTGTAACATGAACAAGAGGAGGCCACTTGGACCCATAGAGAAAAAACAAGCTGTGGCTGAACTGGAAACAAGCAAGAGAGTACAAATAGCAAAGACAGAAATGAAGTACAAGGCTTACAAAACAAAAGCTGGAAGAGAATAAGCACAAGAACCAAATTATACAGACAAGGAACCACTAGATGAGGAACTAGGTACTGATACAAGGCAAAATACATAATAATTTGCTAGATACAAATGCACAGAAATTATGCTATCACTAGCAAGATTAACAGCAGAGACCAAAAATATTTAAAGAAAGGCTATCCAATCTGAACTACGGATGTAGTAGAGTTAACACGCATGCTTTATGAGACGTGTTATCTAAACTAAATGCGTTAAGCAAACACCTTCAATTGCTTTTCAATGGCTTTTATTTCAAGTTAACGTCATAAGTTAAGAAATTTGAGTTAAGAGTTTGTGTGTTAACCCTGCTACATCTGTACTTACCAAATTAGCTTGGCCTGCCTCAGTGACCAACTGACCAACAGTAATGAATCAGCTTGCATAGCAACTGCCACAGACAAACTAATAGACAGGGAAGATGACACAATGAATAGAACTGCTAGTCATAACAGGTTCATAATTTTTGCCTGTATGAGAGTCAGTTAATAGAACAGGACAGGGACAATTATGACAAAACAAAGCCATATGTATTCTGTCTACAGTAGGCTGTGTCTATTTGCTGGCTATAAAAGAAGTGATAAATAATTTTGTTCCAGCTTTTCTGCTCTATTGTGGGGTTAACACTATTGAAAAATGAGAAGTACACTACGTGCAGAATTATTAGGCAAATGAGTATTTTGACCACATCATCCTCTTTATGCATGTTGTCTTACTCCAAGCTGTATAGGCTCGAAAGCCTACTACCAATTAAGCATATTAGGTGATGTGCATCTCTGTAATGAGAAGGGGTGTGGTCTAATGACATCAACACCCTATATCAGGTGTGCATAATTATTAGGCAACTTCCTTTCCTTTGGCAAAATGGGTCAAAAGAAGGACTTGACAGGCCCAGAAAAGTCAAAAACAGTGAGATATCTTGCAGAGGGATGCAGCACTCTTAAAATTGCAAAGTTTCTGAAGCGTGATCATCAAACAATCAAGCGTTTCATTCAAAATAGTCAACAGGGTCGCAAGAAGCGTGTGGAAAAACCAAGGCGCAAAATAACTGCCCATGAACTGAGAAAAGTCAAGCGTGCAGCTGCCAAGATGCCACTTGCCACCAGTTTGGCCATATTTCAGAGCTGCAACATCACTGGAGTGCCCAAAAGCACAAGGTGTGCAATACTCAGAGACATGGCCAAGGTAAGAAAGGCTGAAAGACGACCACCACTGAACAAGACACACAAGCTGAAATGTCAAGACTGGGCCAAGAAATATCTCAAGACTGATTTTTCTAAGGTTTTATGGACTGATGAAATGAGAGTGAGTCTTGATGGGCCAGATGGCTGGATTGGTAAAGGGCAGAGAGCTCCAGTCCGACTCAGACGCCAGCAAGGTGGAGGTGGAGTACTGGTTTGGGCTGGTATCATCAAAGATGAGCTTGTGGGGCCTTTTTGGGTTGAGGATGGAGTCAAGCTCAACTCCCAGTCCTACTGCCAGTTTCTGGAAGACACCTTCTTCAAGCAGTGGTACAGGAAGAAGTCTGCAAGGTAAGAAAAACATGATTTTCATGCAGGACAATGCTCCATCACACGCGTCCAAGTACTCCACAGCGTGGCTGGCAAGAAAGGGTATAAAAGAAGAAAATCTAATGACATGGCCTCCTTGTTCACCTGATCTGAACCCCATTGAGAACCTGTGGTCCATCATCAAATGTGAGATTTACAAGGAGGGAAAACAGTACACCTCTCTGAACAGTGTCTGGGAGGCTGTGGTTGCTGCTGCACGCAACATGATGGTGAACAGATCAAAACACTGACAGAATCCATGGATGGCAGGCTTTTGAGTGTCCTTGCAAAGAAAGGTGGCTATATTGGTCACTGATTTGTTTTTGTTTTGTTTTTGAATGTCAGAAATGTATATTTGTGAATGTTGAGATGTTATATTGGTTTCACTGGTAAAAATAAATAATTGAAATGGGTATATATTTGTTTTTTGTTAAGTTGCCTAATAATTATGTACAGTAATAGTCACCTGCACACACAGATATCCCCCTAAAATAGCTAAAACTAAAAACAAACTAAAAACTACTTCCAAAAATATTCAGCTTTGATATTAATGAGTTTTTTGGGTTCATTGAGAACATGGTTGTTGTTCAATAATAAAATTAATCCTCAAAAATACAACTTGCCTAATAATTCTGCACTCCCTGTATAATAGACCCAATGGTGTAACTATAGGGAGTGCAAAGGCAACAGTTGCAACCAGGACATGAGAGTTTCCAAAAGCCCCTCTTCTACATAAAAAGACACCAGTATTATAAAAGGCACATGGCAAGTGAAGGTCTTTTACTCTAGCCTCTGTATATCATTTTGGCACATTGTGGTATTCCTGTATGCGTTATTAATAAAAAGTGATCCTCAGCTGTGAGCTTCTCCATTCAGCTTTGTATAGTACTTGTTTCCATGCCTATTTCCTCCTATTGTAAGCAATGTGCTGCAGTACAGCGCTGCTGGGTGTTGAATTACTGAAAAGTAATAACATAAACTGTTTCTATTTTATAGTCCCCTGCTGCTGCTGTTTTTGCTGTAGTTTATATATACAATCATTCATCAAAAAGACAGCAACTACAACATTAACAACATTATACTTTACATATGTTCAAAGATGGCATTCAGCTAGTGAAATGGTCCTAAGAAGTACTTATCTCCTGCAATGTGGATCAGGAGAGGTCAAACCTTTTCCGTATGGAATCTGTTAGCTGATTTAGGCCTCTTTCACACTTGCGTTGTCCGGATCCGGCGTGTACTCCACTTGCCGGATTTACACGCCGGATCCGGAATAACGCAAGTGTACTGAAAGCATTTGAAGACGGATCCGTCTTCAAAATGCTTTCAGTGTTACTATGGCACCCAGGACGCTATTAAAGTCCTGGTTGCCATAGTAGGAGCGGGGAACGTGATCCATGCGCTTGGGGCGCCCTGACGTCACTCTGGAGCGCCCCGGGAGCCGCACGGACGGTAAGTATGCTGCTCCCCGCTCCCCACTACACTTTACCATGGCTGCCAGGACTTTAGCGTCCTGGCAGCCATGGTAACCATTGAGAAAAAGCTAAACGTCGCATCCGGCAATGCGCCGAAACGACGTTTAGCTTAAGGCCGGATCCGGATGAATGCCTTTCAATGGGCATTCATTCCGGATCCGGCCTTGCGGCAAGTGTTCCGGATTTTTGGCCGGAGCAAAAAGCGCAGCATGCTGCGCTATTTGCTGCGGCCAAAAAACGTTCCGTACCGGAACGGAAGACATCCTGATGCATCCTGAAGGACGGACTGTCCATTCAGAATGCATTAGGATAATCCTGATCAGTATTCTTCCGGCATAGAGCCCCGACGACGGAACTCTATGCTGGAAGACTATAACGCAAGTGTGAAAGGGCCCTAACTAGAATATCAAGGACAGGCACAGGGGATGCTGTTACTAATTTTTTGCATGGCCTGCTTTTCAGAGGTTGCAGTACCTCCATAATAAGCATAGCAGTCACAGATAATTGCTTTCTTCATACATTACATGACCATACCACTTATCAACACCACCCTCACCCTACCCACAGCCCTGATTTGTGTTGAAGGGTAGATAATTAAGCATTTCACCAGAAAAGAATGGAGACAAGTATCAGGCTGTTTTCTCACTTCTGTGTTGAAGCCAGCAATACGACTAGCTTAGTGCCCTGACTTTAAGATCTACTGGTTCCCGTGTACTAATAGATCACTTGTGGGGTAGTTATACTGCCCTTGCATTTTAGGGGCCCAAATGCGTGCAAAGTAGTTTGAAATCAAAATGTGTAAAAAATGGCCTGTGAAATCCGAAATGTGCTCTTTGGAATGTGGGCCCCTTTGCCCACCTAGGCTGCAAAAAAGTTTCACACATGTTGTATCGCCGTACTCAGGAGAAGTTGGGGAATGTGTTTTGGGGTGTATTTTTACATATACCCATGCTGGGTGAGATAAATATCTTGGTCAAATGCCAACTTTGTATAAAAAAAATGGGAAAAGTTGTCTTTTGCCGAGATATTTCTGTCACCCAACATGGGTATATCTCGGCAAAAGACAACTTTTCACTTTTTTTATACAAAGTTGGCATTTGACCAAGATATTTATCTCACCCAGCATGGGTATATGTAAAATGACACCCCAAAACACATTCCCCAACTTCTCCTGAGTACGGCTATACCACATGTGTGACAATTCTTTGCAGCATAGGTGGGCAAAGGGGTCCACATTCCAAAGAGCACCTTTCGGATTTCACAGGCCATTTTTTACAGATTTTGATTTCAAACGACTTTGCACGCATTTGGGCCCCTAAAATGCCAGGGCAGTATAACTACCACACAAGTGACCCCATTTTGGAAACAAAACACACCAAGGTATTTCGTGATGGGCATAGCGAGTTCATGGAAGTTTTTATTTTTTGTCACAAGTTAGTGGAATATGAGACTTTGTAAGAAAAAAATAAAATAAAATAAAATCCTCATTTTCCGCTAACTTGTGACAAAAAATAAAAAATTCTAGGAACTCGCCATGCCCCTCACGGAATACCTTAGGGTGTCTTCTTTCCAAAATGGGGTCACTTGTGGGGTAGTTATACTGCCCTGGCATTTTAGGGGCCCAAATGCGTGGAAAGTAGTTTGAAATCAAAATCTGTAAAAAATGGCCTGTGAAATCCGAAAGTTGCTCTTTGGAATGTAGGCCCCTTTGCCCACCTTGACTGCAAAAAAGTGTCACACATCTGGTATCTCCGTACTCAGAAGAAGTAGGGTAATGTGTTTTGGGGTGTCTTTTTACATATACCAATGCTGGGTGAGAGAAATATCTCGGCAAAAGACAACTTTTCCCATTTTTTTATACAAAGTTGGCATTTGACCAAGATATTTATCTCACCCAGCATGGGTATATGTAAAATGACACCCCAAAACACATTCCCCAACTTCTCCTGAGTACGGCGATACCACATGTGTGACACTTTTTTGCAGCCTAGATGCCCTTTTAGGAGGGCATTTTTAGACAATTTGATCCCAGACTTCTTCTCACGCTTTAGGGCCCCTAAAATGCCAGGACAGTATAAATACCCCACATGTGACCCTATTTTGGAAAGAAGACACCCCAAGGTATTCAATGAGGGACATGGCGAGTTCATAGAATTATTATTTTTTTGGCACAAGTTAACGGAAATTTTTTTTTTCTTTTTCTCACAAAGTCTACCTTTCCGCTAACTTGGAACAAAAATTTAAATCTTTAATGGACTCAATATGCCCCTCAGTGAATACCTTGGGGTGTCTTCTTTCCAAAATGGGGTCATTTGTGGGGTGTTTGTACTGCCCTGGCATTTGAGGGTCTCTGCAATCATTACATGTATGGCCAGCATTAGGAGTTTTTTGCTATTCTCCTTATATTGAGCATACAGGTAATGAGATTTTTTTTCCATTCAGCCTCTGGGCTGAAAGAAAAAATGAACGGCACAGATTTCTTCATTCGCATCGATCAATGTGGATGAATAAATCATTGCCGGGATTTTTTTTTTTTTTTTATATATATACAAAGTGTTTGCCAAAGCATATGAACACTGCCGCCCCCTCAGGTCATATGCCTCAGCAAACGTATCTTTTACTGCAGAGGAGAAATCTCGTCTTGCAGCGCCGCATACACCGACTTTTGTGTAATCTGACAGCAGCGCAATGCTTCTGTCAGAATGCACATCAGTGCTGCAGCTATTCGATCGGTTGGTCCACCTGGAAGGTAAAAAAAAGAAAAAAGAAAAAACCAGGCCACAACGCAATAAATTTATTAACTTTATAATAACATTTGAACAAAACCTATAAACTTTATTTAACTTTTTGAACAGAACGTTAACTTTTTTGCTTACCAGTGATTTTTTTTTTGTTTTTTGTTTTTTATCTTAATAGGACAAACCTCTCCTTCCCCATGGGACAATGTGCAAAGCACAAATCGCCCAAAGAAGTGGCAAAGTACATTATGCACTTTGTCCCAGGTGAAAGGAGAGGTTTGCAGCAGCTCTGTGTGAATGGGCCCTAATAGCCCTGTGTGCCTGTCTTGTGAGATGCAATCCCTATGCTAAGTGTACCTGTGTGTGGTACTTCTGGAAACACTCCCCTAAGCATAGGGCAGGGTGGTCAGGGCAGTCAGAACAGAAATAGCGGGTGTCACGCCTTATTCCTTTCCTTCTACAGACACAACTTTTTTTCGGGGTAGCGGTCGGTTTGAGGTACCAGCAACAACACTGGGGAAATGTCGCTTGTGTAGACGGCTCACTACACTGGTGGATGGGGCCATGGGTCGATGATCTCTTCCTGAAATTTGAGGAAGGATCCTGTTCTCCCAGCCTTACTGTAGAGAATAAAACTTTTATACAGAGCCAATTGAATTAGATATACAGACACCTTCTTATACCAGCGTCTGGTCCTGCGGGAAAGTAGATAAGGAGCCAACAGCTGGTCATTGAAGTCCACCCCTCCCATGAGCGAATTATAGTCGTGGACACAGAGGGGCTTTTCAATGACACTGGTTGCTCGTTCAATTTGGATTTTCGTGTCTGCGTGAATGGAGGAGAGCATGTAAACGTCACGCTTGTCTCTCCATTTCACCGCAAGCTGTTATTGGTTACACAAGGCAGCCCTCTCCTCCATCCTGGCTCTGGATGTTTCTACTCCAGACTCAGTCCACTGCTTCCGCAGGTCCCCCAAGGTCTGGAATCGGTCCTTCTCCACAATCTTCCTCAGGGTCCGGTCACCTCTTCTCGTTGTGCAACGTTTTCTGCCACACTTTTTCCTTCCCACAGAGGTGCCTTGATACAGCACTCTGGAAACAGCCTATTCGTTCAGAAATTTCTTTCTGTGTCTTACCCTCTTGCTTGAGGGTGTCAATGATGGCCTTCTGGACAGCAGTCAGGTCGGCAGTCTTACCCATGATTGCGGTTTTGAGTAATGAACCAAGCTGGGAGTTTTAAAAAGCCTCAGGAATCTTTTGCAGGTGTTTAGAGTTAATTAGTTGATTCAGATTATTAGGTTAATAGCTCGTTTAGAGAACCTTTTCATGATATGCAAATTTTTTTAGATAGGAATTTTGGGTTTTCATGAGCTGTATGCCAAAATCATCAATATTAAAACAATAAAAGGCTTGAACTACTTCAGTTGGTGTGTAATGAATCTAAAATATATGAAAGTCTAATGTTTATCAGTACATTACAGAAAATAATGAACTTTATCACAATATGCTAATTTTTTGAGAAGGACCTGTAAGTCCAAGAGCTCCGCAGTCAAGAACAGCTAAAAAAAAAAAAAACAGTGGCGAACCGATCTGAGCTGTCTCAACTCGAACGCCAGACTGGGCGGTGAAAGGGGGAACTACTGGGGCAGCTGAAGTTGGGGGCTGCCAATCAGGGTTTGCCAACACCTCAGGGACTCTAGGGGCTCTACAGGCCTGTCTATGCGGTGGCTGCGACGGGGGAACTAATGCACGTGCCACCGTACCAGCTTCAACTGCCCTTCTGGTGCTCGCCACCTCACCATGTTGTACGGAAGTGCTGGTACTAGGTCCAAGATGGGCTGCACTGCTGGTGTATGCCTCACCACGTAATCCGACAATGCCAGCCCCACTCTGCTGCCTTTGAAGCGGATCCTGCGCAACCTGTGGTCTAGCAACACGGGGCTGGGTACGCCTGGTGCTATCAGGGACCTCAACCTCCTCGTCCGAACTTTGGGTCAGACTGCCACTGCTTTCTACAGGTTCATATTCTGACCCGCTGGATTCGTCAGGTGAGGGTTCCCATTCCTCATCCGACTGGGTCAGAAGCCTGTAGGCCTCTTCAGAAGAATACCCCTTGTTTGCCATTTGGTCAACTAAATTGAGGGGGTATTCCCTGAGACTACCCAAGAAAAAAAAGCAAGCCTGTCTTACAAATGGGAGGCTAGCGAAGTACCCGAGGCCGCTGCGATTGATAAAAAATATCAAAACCGATTTTTTTATCGCCGCAGCGATCAAAAAATAATAATTTTTTTGTCACTGCGGCGGGGCGGGCGTGGGTGAACGCACGTGTGGGCGACCGATCAGGCCTGATCGGGCAAACACTGCGTTTTGGGTGGAGGGCGAGCTAAGGTGACAATAATACTATTATAGATCTGACTGTGATCAGTTCTGATCATTTACAGATACAATAAAAGTACAAATGCTGATTAACGATACGCTAATCAGCGAATCAGTGACTGCGGTGCGGTGGGCTGGGCGCTAAACGATCGCTAACTACCTAACCAAGGGGCCTAAACTATCCTAAAACTATCAGTCAATACCAGTGGAAAAAAAAGTGACACTTTACACTGATCACTTTTTTCCCTTTCACTAGGTGATTGACAGGGGCAATCAAGGGGTTAATTGGGGTGCTGGGGGGTGATCTGGGGCTAAGTGAAGTGTTTGGTGGCTACTCACTGTGAACTTTGCTCCTCTGCTGAGACCAACCAACGAAAAGGACCAGCAGAGGAGCAGAGAAGCCATTTAACACCTTATATTTATAAATATTAAGTGTTAACTGGCTTCTGATTTGATTTTTTTAAAAATCATCAGCCTGCCAGCAACGATCATTGGCTGGCAGACTGATGATGAAATACTCCTCTAACTTTTGCCGGCCCGCTATGCGCATGCGCGGGCCGGCTTTGCCCGAAATCTCGCGTCTCGCGAGATGACGCACCGGCGCGTCCACCCGGAATAACAGGGCCGCCGCAAAGACGCAGTCCTGCGTACAGCAGTCCTGTAGTGGTTAAAAGGGTTCCAGGCTTTTACTAATGTACTTCTGTCTTCTAACCTGTAGAAACAAAATAATTTCAGCAGTACTTTCTTGTTTCCAATTCCATCATCTCTGCTGGACTGGTTGGTACTCTTGCACTGAGATCACAACAAGATGTGCTCCTGAGTTTTCATGTTCAGAAGCATAGTGTAAATACAGCTGAACAGGGATTTTACTAAAAGCCAGGAGAACCTCTTTAAATATATGAAAGTTGTTTTCATATGGTATAGCTATTAGAGGACCTACTCAGTTTTGGGGACATTGATGTGTGACAACTCAGCTATGGATATGACAATTTCGACTGCAGTCAATGACAACTTTCCACCAGACAATGGACAAACGATTGGTAATATGAAGCACACGTAATTGACAGTTTTAAGTTTTAGTATACAGGGAGTGCAGAATCATTAGGCAAGTTGTATTTTTGAGGATTAATTTTATTATTGAACAACAACCATGTTCTCAATGAACCCAAAAAACTCATTAATATCAAAGCAGAATATTATTGGAAGTAGTTTTTAGTTTGTTTTTAGTTTTAGCTATTTTAAGGGGATATCTGTGTGTGCAGGTGACTATTACTGTACATAATTATTAGGCAACTTAACAAAAAACAAATATATACCCATTTCAATTATTTATTTTTACCAGTGAAACCAATATAACATCTAAACATTCACAAATATACATTTCTGACATTCAAAAACAAAACAAAAACAAATCAGTGACCAATATAGCCACCTTTCTTTGCAAGGACACTCAAAAGCCTGCCATCCATGGATTCTGTCAGTGTTTTGATCTGTTCACCATCAACATTGCGTGCAGCAGCAACCACAGCCTCCCAGACACTGTTCAGAGAGGTGTACTGTTTTCCCTCCTTGTAAATCTCACATTTGATGATGGACCACAGGTTCTCAATGGGGTTCAGATCAGGTGAACAAGGAGGCCATGTCATTAGATTTTCTTCTTTTATACCCTTTCTTGCCAGCCACGTTGTGGAGTACTTGGACGCGTGTGATGGAGCATTGTCCTGCATGAAAATCATGTTTTTCTTACCTTGCAGACTTCTTCCTGTACCACTGCTTGAAGAAGGTGTCTTCCAGAAACTGGCAGTAGGACTGGGAGTTGAGCTTGACTCCATCCTCAACCCAAAAAGGCCCCACAAGCTCATCTTTGATGATACCAACCCAAACCAGTACTCCACCTCCACCTTGCTGGTGTCTGAGTCGGACTGGAGCTCTCTGCCCTTTACCAATCCAGCCATCTGGCCCATCAAGACTCACTCTCATTTCATCAGTCCATAAAACCTTAGAAAAATCAGTCTTGAGATATTTCTTGGCCCAGTATTGACTTTTTAGCTTGTGTGTCTTGTTCAGTGTTGGTCGTCTTTCAGCCTTTCTTACCTTGGCCATGTCTCTGAGTATTGCACACCTTGTGCTTTTGGGCACTCCAGTGATGTTGCAGCTCTGAAATATGGCCAAACTGGTGGCAAGTGGCATCTTGGCAGCTGCACGCTTGACTTTTCTCAGTTCATGGGCAGTTATTTTGCGCCTTGGTTTTTCCACACGCTTCTTGCGACCCTGTTGACTATTTTGAATGAAACGCTTGATTGTTTGATGATCACGCTTCAGAAGCTTTGCAATTTTAAGAGTGCTGCATCCCTCTGCAAGATATCTCACTATTTTTGACTTTTCTGAGCCTGTCAAGTCCTTCTTTTGACCCATTTTGCCAAAGGAAAGGAAGTTGCCTGATAATTATGCACACCTGATATAGGGTGTTGATGTCATTAGACCACACCCCTTCTCATTACAGAGATGCACATCACCTAATATGCTTAATTGGTAGTAGGCTTTCGAGCCTATACAGCTTGGAGTAAGACAACATGCATAAAGAGGATGATGTGGTCAAAATACTCATTTGCCTAATAATTCTGCACGTAGTGTATTAAATGGGTGGTTGGATGACTACTAACTTTTGGAAACCACAAGCATGGTAACTGTCATTGAGGACCCTCAATCATAGAAGCAGGTGAAATCCATATATAGATCTGCCAGTCACAGCAATCTCCATACAAATGTACCAGTTTCAGCAAAGAGCATGTGCCAGCCAGATTTACACCATAATACACACATTCATCTCCTCCACAGTTCTGCACTGCTCTCCACAGAGAGGTACTTCCATACAAGCAGCCATGTAAATATAACTATTAGAGTTGAGTGGACACCTGGATGTTCTGGTTCGACGGGCTCAGCCAAACTTCACAAAAAAGATCGAGTTCGGGACCCGAACTTGACCCCGAACCCCATTGAAGTCAATGAGGACCCGAACTTTTGAGCACTAAAATGGCTCTAAAAATGTCATGGAAAGGGCTAGAGGGCTGAAAATGCCAGCAAAATGTGGTTAAGAGCATGGCAAGCTCTACAAACAAATGTGGGTAGGGAAATGACTTCAAATAACATAAAATACATAAAATAAAAAATAATAATCGGGATCTAGGAGGACGAGGTCCATATGGAGTAGAAGGTTGAAGAGGCAGTGGGTGTGGCAGTGTAGGTGGAAGCGGCGGTGGATGAGGAGGAGGTAGCCTACACTGGTTTTTAGTTTACATTTTTTTATTTTATTTTTTAATTAGGGTACACCCCAAAACATTGGGAAATATAACCTGTGATGACCCCCTCCAGCCGTGCTAAACAAACATTCAGACAATACACTGGATGCAAGGCAAGCCAGCACCTCCAAGGCATAAAGGGCAAGCTCAGGCCATGTGCCCAATTTGGAGACCCAGAAGTTGAAGGGGACTGACCCATCAGTCTGTACATGTAGGCGTGCGCACCCATCATGTCCCCGTGATGTTCACAATCCAACTGGATATATTCTCTATCAACTTTCGATGCTCTATCAAGCATTGAATGAAAGGAGGGGGCGTGCGTCAATTAAAGAAGAATTTTTGAAATTTAATTCCCTGTCACCTATGCAGAGTAGGGGTTTGTATACGGCAAAATTAAAACAGATGATTTTTTTAAAATTTATGTCTCTGTCATCTATGCAGAGCAGGGGTATATCACACCCAAAATGTGGTAAATTTCACCCGAATATGTAACCGACAAATTAGTGAAATGTTTTTACCTGTCTACTAGGTATAGCAGGGGTATATCAAAGCCAAAATTGGCGAATTTCACCCTGCAACAGACAAATTAGTGATATGACATAAAATACATACAAATAAAAAATAAAAAATATTGATTTATGAGTTGGAAGTCCATATGGAGTAAGAGTTTGAGGAGGCGGTTGACGTAGCGGTGTAGGTGGAAGCGGCGGTGGAGGAGGATAAGGTAGCCAACACTGGTTTTTGGTTTTACATTTTTAATTTTTTTTAAATTAGGGTACACTCCAAAAGAGTGGGAAATATCCAAAATACTGCAATGAGCAATTGCGCTGTAGTATAACAATGGCTGGGTAGGGCCGGTATATACACTCACCTAAAGAATTATTAGGAACACCATACTAACACGGTGTTGGACCCCCTTTTGTCTTTAGAACTGCTCAGGTAGCCCGTGGCATTTAAACGATGGCCAATTGGCACTAAGGGGCCTAAAGTGTGCCCAGAAAACATCCCCCTCACCATTACACCACCACCACCAGCCTGCACAGTGGTAACAAGGCATGATGGATACATGTTCTCATTCTGTTTACTCCAAATTCGGACTCTACCATTTGAATGTCTCAACAGAAATCGAGACTCATCAGACCAGGCAACATTTTTCCAGTCTTCAACAGTCCAATTTTGGTGAGCTTGTGCAAATTGTAGCCTCTTTTTCCTATTTGTAGTGGAGATGAGTGGTACCCGGTGGGGTCTTCTGCTGTTTTAGCCCATCCGCCTCAAGGTTGTGCGTGTTGTGGCTTCACAAATGCTTTGCTGCATACCTCGGTTGTAACGAGTGGTTATTTCAGTCAACGTTGCTCTTCTATCAGCTTGAATCAGTCGGCCCATTCTCCTCTGACCTCTAGCATCAACAAGGCATTTTTGCCCACAGGACTGCCGCATACTGGATGTTTTTCCCTTTTCAGACCATTCTTTGTAAACCCTAGAAATGGTTGTGCGTGAAAATCCCAGTAACTGAGCAGATTGTGAAATACTCAGACCGGCCTGTCTGGCACCAACAACCATGCCACGCTCAAAATTGCTTAAATCACCTTTCTTTCCCATTCTGACATTCAGTTTGGAGTTCAGGAGATTGTCTTGACCAGGACCACAACCCTACATGCATTGAAGCAACTGCCATGTTATTGGTTGACTAGATAATCGCATTAATGAGAAATAGAACAGGTGTTCCTAATATTTCTTTAGGTGAGTGTATGTCTATTCTGCACAAGGTACGGACAAGTTCTGTGGGATCCATGTCTGGTTCATTTTAATGAACTTGAGCTTGTCCACAATGGCTGTGGATAGGCGGCTGCGCTTGTCTGTGATAACGCCCGCTGCCGTGCTAAACACACATTTAGACAATACACTGGCTGCAGGACAAGCCAGCACCTCCAAGGCGTAAAGGGCAAGCTCAGGCAATGTGCCCAATTTGTAGACCCAGAAGTTAAAGGGGGCAGACCCGTCATTCAGTACGTGTAGGCGTGTGCACACATACTGCTCCACCATTGTTGCTGAAATGCTGCCTCCTGCTAAGATGTTCCATATCAACTGGTGGTGCTGGTTGTTGTGGCGTGCTGACAAAGCTTTTACACATTTCAGACATGCTACCCCTGCCTTCTAAGATGCTGGTGGTGCCCCAGCTGCGTTGGCGACCTCTTCCCCCTCCTCTGCCTTCGCCTTGAGCTTCCACTGTGCCCCCGCTGTCAGGTGGGAATGCCACCAGCAGCGCGTCTACCAGCATGCGCTTGTACTCGCGCATCTTGTGATCACACTTCAGTGATGGAATTAAGGAAGGTAAGTTGTACTTGTAACTAGAATCCAGTAGCGTGGCTAACCAGTAATCAGCACAAGTTAGAATGTGGGCAACTCGGCGGTTGTTGCGGAGACACTGCAGCATGTAATCGCTCATGTGTGCCAATTTGCCCAGAGGCAACGACAAGCTATCTTCTGTGGGAGGTGTATCGTCTGTGTCCTCTGTATCACCCCAGCCACGCACCATTGATGGCCATGAGCTGGTTTGGGTGCCACCCTGCTGTGAACACTGTTCCTCCTCCTCCATCTCCTCCTCCTCATCCTCCACCTCGTCATCCTCCACCTTGTCATCCTCCAGAACTATGCCCTGGCTGGACAATTGTGTACCTGGCGTTTGTGGGTGCAGGAACCCACCCTTGGAGCCACTTGTGAATGAATAGCCGGAAAACCCTTTGAAATGATCCCTATTCCTCCTCCTCCTCCTCCTGTGCCACATCCTCTTCCATCATCGCCAGAAGAGTTTTTTCAAGGAGGCATAGAAGTGGGATAGCAACGCTGAGAACGGCGTTATCGGCACTAGCCATGTTGGTGAAGTACTCGAAACAGTGCAACAAGGAACACAGGTCTTGCATGGAGGCCCATTCATTGGTGGTGAAGTGGTGCTGTTCCGCAGAGCGACTCACCTGTGCGTGCTTCAGCTGAAACTCCACGATCAACTGCTGCTGCACGCACAGTCTGGTCAGCATGTGCAAGGTAGAGTTCCAACTTGTGGGCACTTCGCATATGAGGCGGTGAGCTAGAAGGCCGAAGTTACGCTGCAGCGCTGACAGGCGCGTAGTAGCAGGGTGAGAACGCTGAAAGCGCGCACAGATGGCCCGCACTTTATGCAGCAGCTCTGACATATCGGGGTAATTTTTAAGGAACCTCTGCACCACCAAATTAAGCACATGCACCAGGCAAGAGATGTGCGTCAAACTGGCTAGTCCTAGAGCTGCAGAGTCCTAGATTTCGCCCATTATCGCACAGCATCAGGCCGGGCTTGAGGCTCATTGGCACCAACCACTCATCGGCCTGTTGTTTAATGCCCATCCACAGCTCCTGCACAGTGTGGGGTTTGTCCCCCAAACAGATAAGGTTTAAAACTGCCTTCTGTCATTTACCCCTGGCTGTGCTGAAGTTGGTGGTGAAGGTGTTACGCTGACCAGATGAGGAGCCGGTAGAGGATGAGGAAGCAGAGTAGGATGAGGAAGCAACAGGAGGCAAACTGAAGCAGGCTGCAATCCTAGGTGGTGGAAGGACATGCGGCAAACTGCTATCCACCACTGCATTTATTTAATGTGCTGATAGGTAGATATAACGTCCCTGACCGTGCTTACTGGTCCACGTATCCTTAGTTAGGTGAACCTTGCCACAGATGGCGTTGTGCAGTGCACACCTGATTTTGTCCCCTACTTGGTTGTGCAGGGAAGGGATGGCAAGCCTCGAAAAGTAGTGGTGGCTGGGCACGACGTACTGTGGGACAGCCACCGCCATAAGGCTTTTAAAACTCTCCATCTCCACCAGACGGAATGACAGAATTTTAAAGGACAGTAATTTTGAGATGCTTGTTTACCTAGGTGGTGATGTTGCTGGCAGATCCTCTGTTTACGGGGTGGCAGGTGGCACTGTCACTCTAGAGGTGGATGAAGAGGCAGAGACTGCAGCAGAAGAGGAAGCAGGAGGAGCCAGAGACCTTTCTTTGTTTTTAAGGGTGTCTACTCCACTGCAGCTCGTGCTTTGCACTTAGATGCATGGTCATGCAGGTTGTGCTCAGAATGAGAACATTTATGCCTCGCTTCAGGCTCTGATTGCACAGCGTGCAAACCACTCGTGTCTTGTCATCAGCACATTGTCTGAAGAACTGTCATGCCAGGGAACTCCTTGGAGCTGGCTTTAGTGTGCTCGGTCCGTTGCTGCGGTAGGCAGTAGCAGGCGTACTGTATAGGGGATGGCCGCTCCGCTTTTGCACCCTGTTCCCTCTTCTGCTGTGCTGGGTGGCTATGTTCGACCACCGCCTCTTCCTCCAAACTACACAGGTCACTCACATGACCTTGATTCCATGTGGGGTCGAGGACCTCATCGTCCTTTACATCATCTTCCACCCAGTCTTCACTCCTGCCCTCCTTGTCGGTCTGCACACTTTCGAAAGCCACAGCAGTTGCACCTGTGTTTTGTCATCATCCGAGATGTGCTACGGTGGTCCTCCCATATACTCATCTTGAAACATAAGTGGTTGGGCATCAGTGCACTCAATCTCTTGCACTTCTGGGGCAGGGCTATGTGGATGGCCTTGGGAAACCCTGCTCGCAGAGTCATCAAAAAGCAGAATAGACTGCTGCATGACTTGGGGCTCAGACTGCTTGGCTGATTTGCAAGGGGGTGCTGTGAAAGACTGATGGACATCGGCTGCAGGTGCCAACTCTGATATTTTATCAGGAGACTGGGTGGGAGACAATGTAAAGGAACTGGAGGCCCTGTCAGCAACCCAATCTACTATCGCCTGTACTTGTTCAGGCCTCACCATTCGTAGTGCCGCATTAGGCCCGACCAAATAACGCTGAAGGTTCTGTCGCCGCCTACATGCACCTGAGGAAGGTGTTTCACTTGTGCGTGTAGCTGGCATAGATCGACCATGTCCTCTCCCTGCAAAATGAGCTCCACCAGCAGAACCACGACCAGGGCCACGTCCTTTTTTTAATAACCGAATAGAACACTAGTATCTAACGCGTGTATCTCACACGGACAGATGCAGCAAAGGCTTCAAAATTAGTTTTTTGCCCAAAATTGGGTGTTTTTTTCATAACAGAATAGAACACCAGTATATAACGTGTGTATCACACACTAACAAATGCAGCATAGGCTGCAAAATTAAGTATTTTCCCAAAATGATTTTTTTAAAATAACAGAATAGAACAGCAGTATCTAACGCCTGTATTTCACTCTGAAAGATGCAGCAGAGGCTGCAATTTTTTTTATTATTTTTTTTAAACCAGAAAATTATTGAAGTATTTGAAGCTTGTCTTACACACTGACAAATGCTGCAAAGGCCCCAGATGTAGGGTATTGCCAAACATTTTTTTTTTTTTATTGCAGTATTTATAGCTTGTATGTTATACTAACAGATGCAGCATAGGCTGCAAAATTAAGTATTTTGCAAAAAATGGGTGTTTTTTTTAATAACCGAATAGAACACCAGTATCTAACGCGTGCATCTCACACTGACAGATGAAGCATAGGCCCCTGATGTAGGGTATTGCCAAAAATGGGTGTTTTATTAAAGCCAGAATATTATTGCAGCATTTCAAGCTTGTATGTCACACAAACAAATGCAGCATTGGCCGCAGATGTAGGGGGTTGCCCAAAATTTGTGTTTTTTAAACCCAGAATATTGTTGCAGTATTTCAAGCCTGTATCTCACACTGACAGATGCAGCAAAGGCTGCAAATATATTATTATTATTATTATTATAATTATATTTTTGCCCAAAATGTGTGTTTTTTTTAATAACAGAATAGAAAACCAGTATCTAATGCGTGTATTTCACACTGACCGATGCAGCAAAGGCCGCAGATTTATTAATTTGCCCAAAATGGGTGTTTTTTTAATAACAGAATAGAACACCAGTATCTAATGCGTGTATCTCACACTAACAAGTGCAGCATAGGCCGCAGATGTAGAGGATTGCTAAAAATGGGTGTTTTTTTAAACCCAGAATATTATTGCAGTATTTCAAGCTTGTATATCATACTGACAGATGCAGAATAGGCTGCAAAATTAAGTATTTTGCCCAAAATGGGTGGTTTTTTAAAAACAGAATAGAACACCAGTATCAAATGCGTGTATCTCACACTGACAGATGCAGCAAAGGCTGCAAATTTTGTTTTTTGTCCACAATTGAGTTTTTTTTAAACCTAGAAAATTATTGAAGTATTTTAAGCTTGTATTTCACACAAAAAAATGCAGCTTAGGCCCCAGAAGTAGGGTATTGCCAAAAATGGGTGTTTTTTAAACCCAGAAAATTATTGCAGTATTTCAAGATCGTATTTCACACTGACAAATACTGCAAAGGCCCCAGATGTAGGGTCTTGCAAAAAAAAAGAGTGATTTTTTAAACCCAGAAAATTATTGAAGTATTGCAAGCTTCTATTTCACACTGACAAATGCTGCAAAGGCACCAGATGTAGAATATTGCAAAAAAATGGGTGTTTTTTTTTATACCCAGATTATTAATGCAGTATTTCAAGCTTGGATTTGAATATCACAAATGCACATATGCTGTGCTGGTGCACTAAGCTTGCATAAAATGGCCGCCGCCGCCTACCTAACTAACAGACACTAAAAGTACTTTTTCTGTGTCACTAGGCTGAGGGCAGGGTAAAAAGATTGTGCACTGCACCCACAAAACTAAATCTATGTAGATCTCTGAGTTCACAAGCACTTCAGATTAAAGATTCTTTCCTATTCTCTCCCTCACAGCAGCAGCATCCTCTCCCTACACTAGTAACAGCAGAGTGACGTGCAGCGCTACGTGACTCCAGCTCATATAGAGGCTGGGTCACATGCTGCACTGGCCAATCACAGCCATGCCATTAGTAGGCATGGATGCGATGGCTTCTAAGGGCACAAGAATAAAACGCTTGTTGATTGGCTGCTCTGCAGCCTTTCAAAAAGCGCCAATAAATCGCTGAACACCGAACTCGAACCCGAACTTTTACTGAAAAGTTCGGGTTCGGGGTCCAAAAATCCTAAAGTTTGGTACGAACCCGAACTTTACAGTTCGGGTTCGCTCAACCCTGATAAATAGCTATTTTTTACAGATCTCTGCAGGTAGAGACCAGCACTGGAAAAGAAGTCAGGCAAAAAGCTTCAGAAAAGTGTTGGGTTGGGTAGTCAGAAGTCACATGAAAAATGCCCCAAGCTGTCTATGGCCCCCCCGAGCCACGCTGAGGCCAGCTTGGGTATGTAGTGTAGGGTAGTAGAACAAATAAATACAACTGCAAAGGAGAGATGTCAGGTCAAGACATGCAGTTCCATAAAAATTATATAAGGGTAGAATAAGAGTAAAATTTACAATCAGGATCAGACTGGTCAACAAGAACACCAAAACATCCTCTGCTGGGCCCAGGCCCTTACAAAATCTGGCAATTTGGAGCTGACTTTAGTGTCAATGACTTTTCACTATAGTCTTTTTCTTATAGGATTCTTGTGAATAATCCTATCAGACCTTACTGACAACTCTTCATATCCCAAAAAGTTACATTTCCAGCTCACCTTATTCACAAATACTCAGCGTGCTCGGAATGAACAGGTAGCCCTTGAAACATCAAAAAGAAAAAGTTTCCGGCACTGTAGTATTTTTCAGTAAAATCCTCCTCTTTATTAACGTAACATAAATCTATGTACATACAAATCCTTAAACCATGTGGTCATATGTCTGCAATGGGAACACATGCATGCGTTCTGCATAGATGGGGGTTGACCCTATGAATAATTTGCAGATGGATGTAAGGAAACATGATCTGATACTATGCACAATAATTGAAAGCTATAGCTAGCAGGCATAATGAGATTTATATTTCTGCATACAAAACTGATGCTGAACAGGCTGGGATTTGCAGTTCCACATACATAGTTAACCGGCATGCAAGCTTTTAGTTCTACAAAAGCAGGCATGTATCAAGCTACGTTCCTTGGAATGAAATATACGTGCTAATTGCCCATCACTGTAGTCTCACTACTGTGCAAGACTAGCATCTCATTTGCATGCATGAAGAACAGGCAGATAGGCCTCGAAGGGAGAATTCAGTTACTCGTCCATAGCGCTTTAATAAATATGAGAAATATGAGAGTCATTATTTTTTTTCTTTGTCTATGCAAATTTCAGCTTCAGCCATATTGCTTCATTCGGTAGTTGATTAAAATGCAGAGAGTGTGCAGCACTTTGAAACCCTGTGTTACATGTTCAGTTATGTTACAGGCACAGAAAAAGAATCTTGTTTCTACATATAATAAGAAAGCGTCTCTGGACTTGGATGGACATCTTGCCAGATTTTTGTCCTGTTCCTTCTTTCTACATTTCATGCTAAATGAAATAAAATGACCAATTTGATTTAAATAGACCATTTCGTTAAGGTTATGGCCAAAGGGGGCAGCGCTGGCCAAAAACCACAGTGCCCGCTGTGGTTCTCAAATCGAATGTTAACAGGATGCTTCAGTTTGCTCGGAAACTGCTGTTTCCGTACACCCGATTTTAATGGCCAGGAGGTTTTGCAGGTGAAACTGCTATTTCTCAGCAAACAGAATCATTCACTTAACTTTCAATTTGAAAACCACCATAGCACACCTTTTGGCATAGGTTATAGACTAAAATAAAAAAAAAGGAGCAATTCATGTAGAGAAAGGAATTGTTAGAACAAACCTAAAAGGATACATTGGTCTGGTTTGACATAGGTCACATGGCCACTGCAGCCAATGTCTGGCCATAGTGGTGATGTGTTATCCATGTGTCCAGTTCCTTGATAACATGACACATGGGTAACACATCACCACTACAGCCAGTCATTGGCTATAGAATCCATATGACCTGTGTCAAATGCTGACACGGGGAGACCCAACACCTGAAGCGCCCGAAGGATGTGATGCAGCCGGAACACCGGAAAACAGAGCCAGGGATCACATAAGGAGGATTCCCACCATGGGTCCGGCCACACTAGAGGATCTGTAGATAAAGTCCCAAGGGGTGAACAACCTCTTTAAAGGATAACTCCCTAACATAAAGTTAGTATCAGAGTCAATTCAATAATAATAAAAAAATATATATATTGTTGATGGAGATGTGGACTACATTCTTTGAATTCAGCTAAGAAAGCTCCCACCTACTTTAGCTCTCAGATAAAACCTTATCTTCTCCAGAGCACAAAGGTTCCATCCTACCCAAGAGAACACGCCTCCTTGCTACGTCATATATGCTTTTTCTGCTGTTAGAGAACTCCATTACAAGATGAAGCCTGTAGTTAGATATTTACATAGTTCACATACCACAGTTAGTAAAACAATGCACAATGGGCAGATACCAAGTGTTATCTCTTGTCTTATTTACATATTTCAGATAATGTAACAATGCCACGTGCCTCAGGGGGAATGCCTCTCTGATGTCTATATAAACTGCTGTACTTCCTGTAATAAACAAAAATTTGCTTTGACCCCAGTGTGTGTGTCATAGTTATTTTCTTCCGTGCACGTAAAATCCTTGGGTTACTATTATTTGGAGCAGTAGAGCAAATGTAATCAGCCCCGATTGAGGGCATCTTTATCAGTTGGCGCCCGATACGTGGGGCTCAGGGGTATTAACGTCGCAAGCTGAAGTTTTGGGGTTCCCAGAGCACGGTGGACCACGCTTGAGGAGGAGGACTGCAGTCTCAGAGACAAGGTGAGAAAATGTTGGTTATCTCACCTGCCTCTTACTGTTCCACTGTGCTGTGGTCTTCTGTTCTGCTATTGAGGTTACGTACGTAGTAGCAACTTTGGTTGATGTAAAATCCTGAGTTCCTAGAATCCTTCTTTTGAGTTTGCCCTTCTGTGTTTGTGTTTTGTCTGTGGGATTTGTGTCTGGCACCTTCACAGTTACCGGTTAAGCAGAGCAAGAGATTTCCCCTGGCAGGGGGGCAGAGCCGCATTAGAGGCTACTAAATTATCTGTCCTGTTTAGAAGAGGGTGTAGCCCCGGGGTGCTCCGGGATGGGGCTTGATTTAGGGGTTACTTATTTATCTGTCTTAGTGACGGAGAGTGTAACCCCGGGTAGCCCTGAGTGTGACTCAAATTAAGGGCCACTAAATTATCCTTGTGACAGAGGGTGTTGCCCTGAGGAGTCCCGGGAGGACTATAAATTATCTGCCTAGAGTGGCGGAAGGTTAGTCCTGGACTGGCGGACCAGACGTAGTAGCCAGGGAATTCACAGTTAATAACCTGCGCTGGTGTGAGCCCTGCTTGGGAGTGTGAAGGAAAAGAAGGTGCCTGCTTCTGTCTTGGTTGTAAGTGAATAAATCCATGGGACACAGTGTTGCAGAAGTTGCAGGGATGAATTATTGGAATCTTAACCCTAGGAGTACTACTACGGTAGCACCCTGATTTACGGAGGAAGCTCAGAGGAGGCTAGTCTGGGAAATATTCAGAAAGACACATTGTGTGTTTGTTATAAAGGATCATGGATGTGAAAAAGTTGAAGATTACAGGATGTGATTTTAAATGGAGAATTGAGTGCATGGAAGTATGTGAAGCATTGTGTCTTGTGTGCATGTGTGCCCGCACCGTGTGTGTCTCTGTTGCTCGGTGAATATATAGGGAGAGACAGGGGGCTGTAGCTGCACTGGGGGAGTGACGTCATGACATTGGAATGTGTGATAGTGAGAACACTGCAATACTAAGATATATTGGATATAATCAAAAGAAAATGTACCTGAGGTACTGAGTGTATGTGTGTGTGGAGCACATATGTATGTTATCTGCATGTTATTTGTTAATAAGTTCAAACACTTGTGTGTGTAAAAGTATGAGAACATGTTCTATATGTCTGTTTGACATTGAATGTTATGTCTGTGTGGACCGGGAATCCTACCTTGTGTGTTGCCAACTAGAAAACTGACTAGTAGAGAAAGGTCATGCAGCCAAGTTTACTGTGAGCGAAATCAGCTCTACTGATGTGATGATGAGGCCAAATTAAGAGTTAAGTCGAGAGTGAAAAATATCATCACACAGGGAGGGATGTGTGTTCTGGCTTTAGGCCAAAAAGGAGCAAAATTATTACAAAGTTTCTCACAGGACTTAATACAGGACATTCGGCCTTGAATTTAGAAAATTAGATTCTTGATATTATAAAAAACCAATGCAAGCGTCAACATGAAAATTATTAGGTATAAGAAATTGGGCTGGACAGAAATGTATGATGCCACTGACACTAACCTCCAAGATGGTGCTGTGATGGTTAACTGAGGTAACTTCCTCACCAGGGGACATCTTAACTAATCCAATTTCCAGCCTGGCTGCTATCTTAACTCCTGTAACTTCTGGCTGGCCCAGCGGCCATCTTAACTGAGGGAAATTCCTGCCCGGCAGCCATCTTAGTTACTGGTATTTCTCCAGATATGGCTACAATTGTGAAACAATTACATAGAGGGTACTCACTCGAGTCAGTACATGAAGGATACACATATACCTATAATTAGTCATGACCGGTAGTATTGTTTAATTGTTTATTCAGATGAAATGTTTTAACTTCTATGTGTCTGTTTATCAAGTAAAGTCAAGTGAAGTCCCCCCTCCTGCACATTTGCTAGAATCGTTAATGGAGGGGATTGTGATGGAGATGGTAAACTGTAGCTTTAAGCCTGGACAGATTCAGTTTTTTTTTCTGTATTTCATATGATGTTGCTGAAAAATGCTAACCTTGAGATAAGAAGTATTAAAGAATGTAAACATGTGAAAAACATCAGCAAGCTAATGAAAGGTGTAAACATGCCCCCCCCCCCCCCATATCTGATGGTAAACTGAGAGTAGTCATGAGAAAAAGCATATAGGGACATACAGGGTGGCTGAAAGATAACAAGCTCACAGAACAGTGAATAGAGGAGGACGTGTAGAGAAGCAGAGAAATTTGGCTTGTGAATGTTATCAGGATAATGTTAAACCACCTCCCCAACAGAGAAAGGTCATGGGAGATGGACCTGCAGAGTCTGCAGGACCCAGAACCCAGATGAAAGAGAGAGTTGTGCTGTGTGTGGTACTCCTCGTCCACACCACATGGGAGGATCGTATTCTATATTGCCTGGATCACTGTCCATACCCACAGACACCCATTATTTTGTCATTAGGATGACACAGGTGAGAGGGGGGGAGTTAGACCAAGATTAGGAAACAGGAAATCCAGTACCTACAGTATCGGCTGTGCTTTTAAACATTTAGCAGATTCAAGTCTGGTCCCAATGATATCCCTCACTCTGGGTGATGAAGTAATAGTCCCGTTTTTGATTGATACTGAAGCAGCCAAGACAATTGTGCACAGCAAATATGGCCTCCCCTGACTTAATCTCCAAGAACACTAGTCATTGGGTAGAAGTGGATGGGAAATTAGTACACTCCCCTTTTTAACAGAACCCATCTGTGTTAGATTTTCCCTTACCCAAGAAGTACTTGCCCGGTTGCTGGTCAGTGATAATGCCCCCTATTGCCTCCTGGGTACAGACTTGCTTGAAAAAGTACATGCCAGCATCTCATACCAGGAGGATGGCACTGTGAGGCTCACAGGTGCCCTCAATGTCCAGGAACTTTGTTTATTAGCCGTTAGTGCTAAAACTCCCTGGTCCATCTTTTTGTCAGTACTTCTGGAAGATGAGAAGGAAGCCCTGCTTGCGGGAATGTTGGGCCATCTGTGGGCTATTGGACCCAGGGATGTTGGCAAGCTCCCAGTTCCTCCTGTGGAAGTGGTGATGAAACCTGGTGCCCCACTTCCCAGGAAGATGCAGTATCTCTCAAGTATGGCACAGTCAGATGCCACATCTCAAACAGTCTGAGACTTTTTGACAAAGGGGTTATCAAGGAGATACCCTGTGAAAAAGAAAAATGAGAAGGGCAAACCCACCCAGTACCAGATGGTACGTGACCTAAATACTGTCAATGAAGCCACAGTTTGTAACAGGCCCATTGTTCCCAATACACACCTTCTTGGCTCAGGTTCCCACTACCCCTACTCATACCACTGTGATTGATTTGACAAATGTTTTCTTTTGAGTACCACTACATTCAGACAGTTGGTAGTTGATTGCCTTCACATATGAGGGTAAACAGGATATCTGGGTGGTGCTGCTGCAGGGAGCCTAGAACCTAGTATGTATACTGCAGCCATGTCACTCCTGTCCTTTTTTGCAACATGGCTGCAAGTGAGAGAGACAAAAAAAGAAAAATGTCAGTTTTGTTGCATTACTGTTGCCTTCCTGGGGTGAAACATTTCATCCCTGAATGTAAGAAGACTGTGGAGGACATCCCTTTGCTCAGAAACATGAATGCACTGAGGACATCATTTTTAGGCCCTGATTCTTGTTGCAGACTGTGGATACGCAAGTTTGATGCAGTTTTCTTTATGATTGTTTGTCTTTTAGTCCTTTCCACCTTACAGATGAGGCGGTAGATGCCTTTTATGCCTAAAGATGACCAGTTTGTTCTCCCCCACACTGGGCCTATCAGATTACCACATTTAGATTGAACCACAAAGTGACAGTGATATTACGTTTATCCTCATGAAAGTACAACCCAAGAACCTTTTTGTTGCCCGCAGAGTTACATGTGATAACAAATTGTGTGGTTTAACTCTGCTAAATCCTTATGTGCCGGGAGAAGGCCACAGTCTGATTAGGACTGAACCTCGGTATATCTCTGTTTGCTGATTTGAATGTTCATATTCATCCTAAGGATAAGCGAATTGGTTCTCGTATAGTTTTATAGGGCTGAGAAAAGACATCTGCCCATCCACCTCAGCTTAGGAATTCAGTCCAAATTTCTCAAAAAGGCAAGAGAGAGACAATGACTAGTACACAAATGTGTGCTTCTCAACGGTATATATGTGTTTTAGTACACCAAAAAGTTACTAAATTAACAGTTAATCACTGATCCCGACCATATGTTTATTGTGTCGATTTCTTAACCTACTACTAACACATAGGATCATGTCATGGACTTTCATTCTAGATTGTATTACCTTTCTTGGCTTCTCACAATTGACACTGTTACAGACGATCATGATGTATCACAAACTTATTTCCTGGAGCTTATAGATCAAATGTTTTAAGTACTATCATGGATTAATCGTGTTGATTATTTTGTCCTAATTACTAATATATGGGACCATTCTAGATAATATTATCTTTATAGAATTGTTTCTCTATCACAGAATTCCAACTATTGTAACTTATTTAATCAATCTATTTATCAAAATATTGTGCCTATCAAGTTTGTGCCTATATTATTGTGTTGATGTATGATCATCCACTTTATTTAATTAATGTAATGTGTTTTTCGTTGACAAAGGGTATTCATATGACGCCTGAAATGTTCAAAGATGTAGTATTTTGGATCCAGCCACCCTGTTGCCTCTGAAGCAAGGGGGAGGGAAGAGTTAGGGCACTTAAACTTTTCATCCAGACTTCCAGATCCAGAGGAAGAGACTCATGACTGTTTGCAGATAAATGTCACAAGGGACAGCGGGATTTGGTAAATCAGCTATTAGATGATCCAGATCATGTGCTCTTTGTGGATGGATCGAGGTATGGCCAGGATGGCAGGTACTACACAGGTTGAGCAGTGGTGATTAAACATGACACTAAAAAGCTGAGTCCTTACCACCAGACATATCTGCCCAAGAAGCAGAGCTAAGGGCTCTGGAGATGGCTTGCAGATATGCAGATGGAAAAGCAGCCAACATTTAAACATTCCAGGTACAACCAATGACTATAGCCATTTGCAAAGCCAGAGACTTCCTGACTGCTTCAGGTAAACCCATCAAAATGGGGAAGCAGTAAGGTCTCTTATAGAACCCTTCATGTCGCCAACTTGAGTGGCGGTAATAAAAACAAAGGTTATTGCAAAACAGACTCAGAGGAGGCATAGGGAAAAACCAAGGCAGATCAGGCGGCAACAACGGCTGCAAAATTGCCTAGGCAGACCCCTGCCTTAGTGGACACAGCTCAGGATCCCTGAAATAATTCCTCCTCTCTCGCTGGAAGATCATAAGACATTACAGAACCAGGCGGGGAAGGAGTAAAGGGACCAGTGGATGTTAAAAGGTGGGACTGCAAATGAGGAAGGCCTAACACCGTTCCAAGGGAAACTCTGCCTTCTCAGGTCCCTCTAATCCATGATGGCACAGGCAACCCATGGAGTGACGCACCAGTCAGAAGCTGCTGTGTGTGATTTAGTACATAGCACATGGTACGCCCACGGGTTTTGCACTGCAGCAGTTAGATATACTCAAGAATGTATGATTTTTGCCCAGAACAACGTGAAACAAGGTGGTTAAGGTACCGCAGAAACACGTCTTGCCCTTTGTATCTGTTTCAACGCTTGAAGGCTACCTTCAGCTACCCAAGGTGGGCATGCATGAGTATGCATTGGTGTGTGATGACTTGTTTTCAGGTTGGCCAAAAGCATACCCGGTAGCTAAGACCACAGCAAAGAAGATTATGGCCGAAGTTGTATGCAGGTGTGGGGCACCTGAGACCATTGAAAGTGACACAGGTGTTCACTTCACAGGTGAAGTGATGCAGAAGGTTTTCGGTGTAGAACGGGCCTTACATGCTTCGTACCATCCACAAAGCAGCGGTAACCTTTGTGCCGCATTCTGCACCAGAAACGTGCCAAATAAAGGCAATTCTGTTAATAAATGACCCTCTAATTATCTAATCGGGAGGGGTCTGACCGGTGGTGCCCCGGCCGATGACTGAAGAGAGCCTGTGTTTCCCATTTGTATGGAGCAGCAGACACACATGCATGTCTACCACTCTATACAGCTCTGTGGGACTGAAGGAGACAGCAGAGTGATTGTATTCAATAATATACAGCAGAATGGAGAAAGGACATGCATGAGGTTCTGATGATCTATTCAAATGGAGAACATGGACCTTGATTACAGTGATTGGCAGGGAAACCAGCAGTCCACCAGCACAATCAGCAGAATTGGTGTATTCTACTAAAATGCTATCATGTAGGGCAACTAGACTATTAGACTTTACAATATTATAAAAGCATTCAGACAGGTAAGGTTGGAGATTGTGATTCATTATCAAATTTCCCAGTAGGTCTCTATGAAGTAAATACCAATATTAATAGCATTTCTGGACTGATTGTGCAGCAGATCAATATGCAGATAAAAGTTTGCTTTTGTACAGCTTTCTTCCCATATTTCCATATCGCAAGCCCATGCCATATTTATCTTTAGAACTCAGATTTGCAAAGGTCACTTATTCGTAACTTTAAAACAGTTTAGACACGGAACTTCAAAATACTTAATATAGATGTAAGTTAGAGGCTTTGATTTCATATTCTGGAGATCCCAGCAGCAGGTCAGCACTCAAGAGACAAACATGTGGCCATCCCTCTAGATCTTTGAAGGACAAGAGGTGCTAATCCTATTTTCTGCTCAGCAGATGAGCGTATTGCAGAAATGTCACTGGCTTTTATGAACAGCTGGGAAAGGAGGCTCTCTGCAGTTTCCTAACAACTTTCCCGGTAATATATCTCTTTCACAAAGACATCTGTAATGCAGGACACTTGATAGAAGTTTAATCATAGACATCAAACTGTTTCATCCATCCTGCATTCATACAATATAACTCCTCAACACTGAAATCGCAACACCAAAAAGGTAAAGTTGTGAAATTATGGAAATCTTAGGGTCAATAGACATGTTAATGATATGCAAATGATAAACAAGATATTCAGAAGATCTCTATCTATTTATTGAGTATGAGTGTCACTAGCAGAAGTACACACACTAACATACTATGGCATGCTATCAATGGGATTATTAATGGCTGTTCTACCATGAATGCAATTAGGCATGCAAATCATCAAGATCTGCTGCTGGCAGCTCCTTTTGCAATTACTGACCAATGACGTCCCAGATGTGCTTGATAGGAAACAAGTTTGGAGGCTCTGCAGTCCACTGTAGAACATTTAGGTCCTGTAGGTTGCTCACAGTAGCATGGCATTGTACTGTTGAAACATGGTTCCTGGGACACTTTAGAGAAATGGCCACACCACTGATTCCATGACGAAATCAATGTGACTCTGAGCAGTTTGTGCACCGCAATGAGGTCAAGGTCGTGGGCAGGTGTGGAGGGGGCATCAGCTACCTTACTTTATGCCCTCCCACACACCATAATCCCAACTGGTAGGCTGGTGTGACATTCACTTGTCTGTTCATGGCGTTGCCATACGGTCTCCAAACCAATCTCTGGCTATTGTTGTATCCAAGACAAAAGTGGGACTCAACGCTGAAGATGATAGACTTGCATTCCAGTCTCCATTGCCATCATGCTGTGCACCATGATAACCTTTGAGAATGGTGGCATGGGTTCAAAGGTACACCTGTAGCTGGATGTGTGGCTCATAGCCCAGTGTCATGCAAACCCCTTTTTGGCACTTTTGGCTTGGGATGTTATGTCCAATTTTACTTGCCGTACAAAATGGATCACTATGCACTATTCTTCTAATTAGATGATCTATATGCTCAGCGGGTAGCCTCTGTGCACCTCTTGCTGTCATTCTAGTCCGTTGTTGTTTTACCATTCACTGGGACATGAAATGTTGAAATGTGATGATATCTCTGCCTAGGCAAATAGAGGTCTGCTGGAGTTAAAAACCAAGGTCTCTCAGTTGATAAATTCTGTTTACTGCAATGCTTGATAATGATGATTGCTTGTTATAGTTCCCTATGGGAACTATAAAAAAAAGTGTAAACAAAAAAAAAGTTAAAATAAAATAAATAAAAATATTTAACAAATTCAAAAAATAAAAAAATTCTAATCACCCTCTTCCCCCCAAAATAAAAATAATTAAACAATTTAAAAATATTCATCATGGGCATCGCCAAGTGCAAAAATGCCCATACCATCTAAAAATATTTATGCCATACGTAAAATGGTGTAACGGAAACTGAGTTTTTTTTTTTTCAGTATTAAAACGTAAGAGAAACTATACATATGCGGTTTCACGGTAATTGTACTGACCAAAGAGTGAAATTAACAGGTCAATTTTACCGCATAAGGAATGCCGTAAAAACAAAACACATAAAACTTTTGTGGAATTGCATTTTTTTTCCAATTTCATCCGATTTGATATTTTCTTCCAGTTTTTCCACTATATGGTATGCAATATTAAATGATGGAATTAGAAAGTGCAACTTGTCCTGCAAAAAACAAGCCCTCGTGGGGCTATTTGAACAGAAAGATAAAAAGGTCCTGGAAAGGCAGGGTGTGAAAAACAAAAACAAAAAAATCTCTGGGGCTGAAAGGGTTAATTATACCCCCTTAATTTACTGAAAACTAACTGCAACTTTGCTACAGTTTATAAATAAGCAGTTCACCGCATTTTAGTGCGCCAATACCAGTGTGGTCGTAGAAGTTAACGTTTTATTATGCCTCTTTTAATTACTGAAAAAAGCTGTCATTTTGATACTGTTTAACAATCAGTGCAACAAACCTGTGATTTGCCATTGTTTAAATATTCCTCATAATAAAATGTCTGGTAAGCAACAGAGTGGAAAATGAAAGACCCGTGCCTCACCATCTGCGAGTGGGAATATGGGTGGCTGTAGTACTGCAAACAGCAGTTGCAGCCCAGTCGGCACAACATATCTGACCAGTAGTAGTAGTAGAAGCAGCCTCCCTCAGTTCTCCCTCACTTCCAATAGGCTCCAGTAGAGGATGAGATTGTGGACTGGATGCCTCACTCCTCTTCTCAGTCACAGCAGGATAATACCCATGTCCTCTCTGAGTCTCACAATGTACCTTTGAGCCAGGACTCAGCACATTCCTCCTGCTCCTCCTCTTTGAAGCCCCAGAGAAGCCTTTCACTGTCTGCACCTTCCTAAGTGGGAGACTAGTCTTTTGGTTTCTGGGAGCCAGATTGGGGCACTGAGGAGGAGCGGACATCTGAGGAGGAGGAGGGTGGTGGCCGAGGTGGAAATAAACAGCAAAGGCAACGTAGAGCCAAAACCTCAGAACAACAGCCAGATCTGCTGCTATTGTGGTAGCTCAAGAACTGGTGCAATGGCGTACATACAGGGGTCGCAGGGGTCGCAGTTGCGACCGGGCCTGGCACTCCAGGGGGCTCAGCTGCCTGTGGACCCTCCCAGGCCGCTGACAGGGGCCCCGCTGTAATGGAGCACTCTGATGGGGCCCAGCATGAAGTACAGTGGCAATTTCGGGCCCCATCAGAGACCTCCATGCCTCCATTACATGTATAATATGGGGGGGCGCACTCACTCGCTCACACCTGGTCAGGCAGCTCCATTTTCATAGTGAAGCAGGGAAACCTCTCTCCTCCCTGCTTCAGTGATCAGGAGCTCCCCCTCCTGGCCCCACATTGCGCTGCTGGCTGTGGGAGGAGAGCTGAAAGCCCTGCAATCTGACTCCTGTCATCAGGGAAGAAGGTAAGTATGATTTATTTATTTTTTCTAACACTGCAGACTGGGGGCAGGGGGTGGGGGGTGGTCGGTTGATGGGCACAACTAGAGTGAGGGGACACAGAAGTGGGCATCTCTACTGAGGGGCCATAACTAATTTGAGGGGGCACCTAATCTGGCATAACTACTGTGAGGGATCACGTATTCTGGCATAACCACTGTGAGGGGCACATAATCTAGCATAACCCCTTTTAGGGGCACATAACTGGGCATAAATACTGTGAAGGGGCACATAATCTGCCATAACTACTGTGAGTAGCACATAATCTGTCATTACTACTGTGAGGGGCTTATAATCTGGCATTACCACTGTGAGGGGAAATATAATTGAGGGGGCACATATCTGGGCATAAATACTGTGAAGGGGCACATAATATGGCATTACTACTGTGAGGGGACACATAATCTGGCATAACTACTCTGAGGGGGCACATCTGGGCATATCTACTTTGAGGGGGCACATAACTGGGCATAAATACTGTGAAGGGGCACATAATCTGCCATAACTACTGTGAGGGGCACTTAATCTGGCATTACTACTGTGAGGGGCACACATCTGGCATTACTACTGTGAGGGGGCGCATAATCTGGCATTACTACTGCGAGGGGACACATAATCTGGGCATTACTACTGTGAGGGGGCACATAATCTGCCATAACTACTGTGAGGGGCACTTAATCTGGCATTACTACTGTGAGGGGCACACATCTGGCATTACTACTGTGAGGGGGCACATAATCTGGCATTACTACTGCGAGGGGACACATAATCTGGGCATTACTACTGTGAGGGGGCACATAATCTGCCATAACTACTGTGAAGGGGCACATAATCTGCCATAACTACTGTGAGGGGCACACAATCTGGTATTACTACTGTGAGGGGCACATAATCTGGCATTACTACTGTGAGGGGGCGCATAATCTGGCATTACTAATGTGAGGGGACACATAATCTTAGCATTACTACTGTGAGGGGGCACATAATCTGCCATAACTACTGTGAGGGGCACATAATCTGGCATTACTACTGTGAGGGGCACATAATCTGGCATTACTACTGTGAGGGGACACATAATCTGGCATTACTACTGTGGGGGGACACATAATCTGGGCATTACCACTGTGAGGGGGCACATATTTGGCATAACTACTGTGAGGGGGCACATAACTGGGCATTACTACTGTGAGGGGACACATAATCTGGCATTACTACTGTGAGGTAGGCACATATCTGGGCATAAATACTGTAAGGGGACACATATTTGGCATAACTACTATGAGGGGGCACATATCTGTTCTATTGCAACACATAAATCACCAGATCCAGTTGGAAAATAGAACTGGCAAGCATTTGGAACAAGTCTGTCCTACTTCTCCAGGTCTTCTTTGTGGCAGTACAGTGTCTTTGTCGTCATTATCATCAACTGTTATTTCTCCTTCCCAGTCTCCTTCTCCTCCTTGTTCTCTGCTCCATATTGAGACATCCATAACAGAATATGTGGTCATGAGAAAACTATTTGCGACCAGAAATTACCTTGTGTGCGAGCTGAACTACCACCTGTGGTAAATGTGGCCTCAGTTCTGCTCCTTTACCAAAATGTTATTCAATAGACATTATTTCTTGCCAGCTGTCCGTAAAACCTGTCTCGTTATTCTCCAAATGTGGTGCAGTTCCACACCTTCACTCACATCTAATTCCGCAGGCATTATTAATTCTGGCCACCTGTCCATAAACTTGACTCGTCGTTCGCCAAATATTGCACAGTTCCCTGCCATTACTCACATTTAATTCAGCAGAGAGAAATTATTACTTCTGCCCAGCTGTTTGTAAAACACGTATTGTCGTTTTCCAAATGTTGTGTAGTTGTTCACCTTCACTAAAATTTAATTCAGCAGTCATTATTATTTCTGGACAGATAACCATAAAACGCGTCTCGACATTCTCTTAATGTGGCACAATTTCACCTTCACCCAAAATTCATTCTTTTCGGTGGCATTCGTACTTCTGGCCAGCTGAACATAAAACGTGTTTTGTCATTCTGCAAATGTGGCTCAGTTCTAGTGATGAGCGGCATAGGCAATATTCAAACTTGCGATATTTTGCGAATTTTTGGCCGAATATTCGCCATAAATTTGCAAATTCGAAAATTCGTGATCTCTAGTCATTATTTACTTGATTGCAAAAATCAGCAATGTAATACATTTGCGATAAAAAAATCGCAATTAGAATATTCGCAATCAACACTAAGGCCTAGTTCACACGATCGTATTTTTGGCGAGTGTACGGGCCTTTTTTTGTGTTCCGTATACGGAACCACTTATCCGTTGAAAAATAGAACATGTCCTATTATTTCCCACAAATCACGTTCCGTCGCTTCATTCAAGTCAATGGATCCGCAAAAAAAAAAGTAACACATACGGAAATGCATCCGTATGTCTTCTGTATCCGTTCCGTTTTTGCGGAACCATCTATTGAAAATGTTATGCCCAACCCAATTACTGTATACTGTATATGCCATACTGAAAAACGGAACGGAAGCATAACGAAACTCAAAAACGGAACAACGTATCCGTGAAAAACAGACCATAAAAAAATGATAAAAGCCATACGTTCGTATGAACTAGGCCTAAGGGGTAGGCAACTTTCCTATTGGTTGCTAGGGATGTTGCTAAATGCCGATATTTGTGATACATTCATGATAAATTTGCGATTAGAATATTTGTAATCAACACTATTCGCTAATAGGAATATATAGCACTATATTCTAAATATTCGTGAATTCTCGAAGTCACAATATTCACAATTAAAATTTGTGATTCGAATATTCGCGCTCAACTCTACTCAGTTCCGCACCTTCACTAAAATTTAGTTGCACAAACAGTAATACTTCTTGTCAGCTGTCTGTAAAAATGGTAAATTGTCTCATTATGCAAATACGGAGCAGTTCTGCACCTTCATCAAAATCTTTGCTATAACAGTAATTGCTACTCCAAAGTGAAGCACATCAGCACATGCACTGCCTGAACAACTAAGTTCCATCATACCTGGACTGTGCCCTTTATTCAGCACATATCCTGTTTCCTGGCCTCATGGACTTCTGGTGAGGCAGATTTGAACAGTGGCTGGAACTGGCCAGGTTTGTCATCGCTATAATGTCTTATCCAGCCTCCATTGTCATCTCAGAGAGGAGTTTCAGTGCATCTTCACAACCAAGCAGCCAAAACCATCCTGTGCTAGTGTGAAAAAACTTAAACGTAATAAGGCATCTGGATTAGTGTTGATCGAGCACCAAAGTGCTGGGGTGCTCGAGTAGAACTCCTCAGGATACTCGGGTGCTCTACAGAGTATCAGAGCACAATGGAAGTCAATGGGAGAACCAGAGCATTAAACCAGGCACCCCCTGCTCTGAAGAGGGGAGGTTGTCTGGTTCACAGGAAAAGGTCAGAAATTGATGGAAACACCACTGAAATGGTTTGGGAACAGCACAGGGAGGATGTCTGGATGCATCTTGGACTCCCAGGTCACTGCTGGGAACAATGTTGTCCGAGTAGTACGCCACTTTTACAGACTGACAATAATACTCACCAAACCGAAGATAAAATCGATTTTAGAGAAAAAATTGTTAGGAAACATTCTTTCCTGTATATTTACTTGTATATAAAGTGCTGCCAGCAATTACAAGGAAGAGGCACTCCAATACAACCTGTATATCACATAAAGGAGGGCCTCATTCACATTGTGGTATAATTGTTCAGGAAGTGGGACTCCTACTGTCAGGAATCATCCTGCTATGTCTGTTTAGTTCAGATTGTCTTGCCCTCAAGTTCTCCCTCAGTTAAGATGGTGGATTGTGTCTCAGCTGGGTGCCATCTTACTTCCTGTTTCACATTTAAACCTCTCAAGCCTGTTACTAATTGTATTGTGTTTGGCTTCTGCTTGTGCAGTTCTCTTGCTTGGAACTAGCTCTCTGGTTTATTCCTCCTACTTGCGGTTTACCCTGCTGCTTTGTGACATCTTGCTACCTCCTGTTGCCGACCCGGTTTGCTTGACTATGTTCCTGTGCCGCCTGCCCTGACCCATTGCTCGTCTGACCTCGGCTCTACTGCATCTTTTGGTCCTGCACCGTTGCTACTGGTAACGGCACCGCCTGCCTGGCTCTGCTGCATCCTTCAGTCCTGCACCGTTGCTACCGGTAACGGCTCCGCCTGCCTGGCTATGCTGCATCCTACAGTCCTGCAAAGTTTCTACTGGTAACAGCTCCGCCTGTTGGCTCTGCTGCATCCTTCGGCCCTGCACCGTTGCTACCGGTTACGGCTTTGCCTGCTTTGCTCTGCTACATCCCTCAGTCCTGCAAGACTCCAATGTTTCCTGTGTACAGGGCTTGTCCCTGCCATTGGATTCCAGCAGTATTCCACTACTATCGTGGCACCTACACTCATAAAGCCTATGCACTAAGTAAAAGGGCTGCCAAAAATTACAACAAACCGGCACTCCAATACACCCTTTATTACACATAAAAGAGGGCATCATACACACCCATTAAAAATTATAATTGATGGCCTGCTGGTGACCATCCAAAACATTTTGATCAAGTGCCTGCTGGTGACCCTCTAAAACATTAGGGGTGAGGGTCTGCTGCTGAGCTGACCCTCTAAAACATTGGAAGTGAGGGTCTGCTGGTGAGCTGACCCTCTAAAACATTAGGAGAGACGGCAGCCTAATAAGCATGTTGATATGATGGAGGAGGAGGACGAGAAAAGGAAGATTGAACCATATACCCTTTTTTGTGGTGGAAGGGGTGCATAGGAATACAGTGTATTCAATACATCATAAAAGTCACATTTAAAGTGTTCAGCCACTTTCCTCTGGTTGAGTAGAGAAGTCAGGGGCAATCCAGGCCTTGTTCATTTATTTTTATTTTTATATTTCTTTATTATTATACAAAACACATTAAATATACAGTATCAGACCGTCCAACGGGTCATTACAATAATCATTCAAATTAACTTTTTACCCCTACCACCCCCCCCCAGCCCCCCCCCCCCCACCCAAGTACATCACTATTTATAATAACAGTATAAGGTACTATTTATAATGACAATATATGGCAATATTTATCTTTCCTTTCCCCTTCTTCCACCCTCCTTCTTCTTTTTCCCTTTTATAAATATCCTTTTGTTGCCATCGTCTCAAAAATAATCATCTATAGATTGGATAGAAATTACATCTTTTTGAGGCGTCGGAAAAAGATGAAAAAAAGGAAAAGAAAAACATTCCATTCTTATTTTATACATACCCAAATATTTTTACTCCCCAATTTCCCACCCTCGCACCTCCTTTAGGGGGGGGGGGGGGAGACGCGCAATACAAAAGACAAACAAACAAAACCAAAAAAAAAAAAAAAAAAACCTATCTATCCAGCCCTAAAGTAACCAGCTCTTCCATATTTCATCCGTAGTTTTTCCTTTTCTACTATGGCCCTCCATCACCCGTTCTTCTTTAATCATGTCCTCTACTGCTTTTCTCCACTGCCGAACTGTTGGAGGGTCAACCCCTACCCATTTCTTGAGTATTAAGAGTCTAGCTTGAAATAAAACCTTACTAAGGACCATACTTATATCTCTATTTAAACCCAGATGTTCGGTTGCCCCCAGAATACACGTCATCGGATCTTCTGATATTTGAACCTTCAAAATTCGATATATAGTATCTGTTATTTCTGTCCAATATCTAAACAATCTGGGACATCTCCAGAAGCAATGCATTAAGTCAGCTCTCTCTCCCCCACATTTTACACAATCATCCGAGGCTCTAACACCCATTCTTTTCAATATCCATGGGGATCTATGCAACCTATGAACCACAAAAAATTGTGAAATCTTATGTGAACCCCTGTTTGAGACTCGAGAATAATTCTTTAATGCATCGTTCCATTTTTCTTCCGTAAAGAATTCCAGTTCATTCTCCCATTTTTTCCTAGCCAATATTGTAACCCTTTTCTTTTTTCCCCCCATCAGTATCTTATATCTTTTTGCCGTTATCCCTCTTCTTTCACCCAGATTAGTAAATTTGTGTAATAGCTCAGATCTTTCCATCTTATATTTATCCTCTTGCATAACTGACCTCAATGCATTCCTAAGCTGAAAGTATTTATATATGTCCTTATACGGTATACCAAACTCTCTAACCATTGTATTAAAGTCTTTCAATTTACCCTGTTCGAATATCTGGTTTAAGTATTTCATCCCATTTTTCTCCCAGTCAATATACATCCCCTGCAGTTCCTTAAGGTTAATATTTTTCCATATAGGTGTGTATTGCAAAAACCCTTTAATCTCTAGTATTTTTTTTAATCTCTACCCATATATATTCCATTAAATTTAAAACTCTATTTCCTGTATTTTTTCCTCCCAGTGTACCCGATTCCAACACCTCTAAAAAGTTCCATTCTTCTTTCCATCCCAGTCTATTTACTACCTGACTACCCACCAACCCATCCAAACTACTCTTTATTTGACCATATTGTGTAATTATATAATAGAAAAACCAATTCGGAACTGCGAGTCCACCTTCTCTCACTGGGAGCTGAAGTATCTCTCTCTTTATTCTGGGAATCTTACCTTTCCAAAGAAAATCTCCCATTAACCTATCAAGCAATCTAAAGGTATCCTGCGACAACCTGACTGGGGCATTTTGAAGGACATATAATATTTTGGGGAGAAAGACCATTTTTATTAAGTTTACCCGACCCTGTATTGAAATTGGAAATCTACGCCAGACATGTATTTTGGCCCTAAGTTCTTTTATTAGGGGAAGTACATTTAATTTTTCATATTCTCCTATGTTTCCGGAGATTTGTATCCCCAAATATTTAAAGTTTTCTTGTTTTCCCAACACCTGCACCTTTAAAGACCCCTGTGGTTGTGCATCTCCCAACATCAACATATATGATTTCCCCCAATTAATATTTAATCCAGAAAAACAACCAAACTTATCAATTATATCTATAACTCTATTAAACTGGTCTCCAGTACTGTGCATAAATAATAAAATATCATCAGCGTACATTAACAGTTTTTCTTCCCCTCCATCATAGTGAAAGCCTTTAATTTCCCTATCGTTTCTTATTATACTTGCCATAGGTTCGATCGCAATGGCGAATAATAGTGGAGAGAGAGGGCATCCCTGCCTAGTGCCCCGATATAGGGCAAGGGGCAGGGACAAGCTCCCATCCACCATCACTCTGGCCCGCGGATCCTGATATATTAGCTGTATCCATCTTATAAATCCTTCCCCTATACCGACCCTTTTTAATACTGCCCATAAATATTCCCATTCAATACAGTCGAATGCCTTTTGGGCATCCAATGATAATACGGCTTTCTCCCCCGCTTCTGTTCTGTTAGCTTCAATATTTAAATACAACCTTCTTATATTTGAGTATATCGTTCTACCCGGTATAAAACCTGTTTGATCTAGGTTTATTATACCCTTAACCACCCTTGAGAGTCTATCGGCCAAAACTTTTGCCAAAATTTTAACATCGGTATTTAAAAGTGATATTGGCCTATATGATCCCGAGTCTAGTTGTTCTTTGCCCTTTTTTGGAATTAGTGTTATAATTGCCTCTTTCATAGAGTCTGGTAAGTCCCCAATTTTTTTAGCCTCATCCAATGTTGTTTTTAGTTCTGGTACTAACACCTGGGAGAAGGTTTTATAAATTTCAAAGGGGAGCCCGTCACTTCCTGGTGCCTTTTCAGATTTTACCTGCCCCAGGACCTTATTTATTTCTACAATTGATATTTCTTTTTCTAGAAATTTCTTTTGGGCCTGTGATATCTCCCTAAGAGGAATCTGATCTAAATACAAGTCTAATTCTTGTTTTGAGTATTGTACCCTAGACTTGTATACCTCCTGGAAATATTTTACAAACACTTCTTTAACTCCTTCTGGTGTGTTAATTGTCTCACCCCTTTTATCTTTAATCGCCCCTATCCAGGCTTTCTCTCTTTGATTTCTTGCTATATTTGCCAAGATTTTACCAACTTTTTCTCCCTCTGTGGCCAGCCGGATCCCTTGAAACCTTAATTCTTTCCTACTTCTCTCCATATGATATACCTTTAACTTTTCCTGTTCTTCCTCCCATATTTTCTTATTATCGTCAGTGGGATATCTCATACATGTTATTGCTAATTCCTGAACTTTTTTTTCCAAAGCAATCCCCTTTTCCCTGGTAATTTTTTTTAAGTGATTCACTTTTTTCCAAAGCAATCCTCTTAGATATGCTTTAGCCGTATCCCAAACAATTAACTTACTTGCAGAATAGTTATTCTCCCTAAAAAAATTTTTAATTCTTCCATTATGCTTTCTTTGTCTGGGATCATTGGTAACCAATGGGAGTTAAACTTAAACGGTAATAAGGCCTTCTTTTTATTCAAATCTAGTTCATTTTGATAAGAGTGAACCTGTCAGCATTTTCAGTTGACAGTCAGATGCGCTTATCAGTTATTATTCCCCCAGCAGCACTAAATACCCGCTCTGACAAAACTCTGGTGGCAGGGCAGGACAGCACCTCCAAGGCGTAGAGCGCCAGCTTGGACACCCAATAGTTGTAAGGCACAGAGGGATCACTGAGGACGCTGACACTGTCTGCTACGCACTTCTTCACCATCTTCCAAAACTTTTCCCTGCGCTGAGAAGATAAACTAAGGGTGGTCTGGCTATCACCCTGTGTACTGTCTTCCCCTATTTCCACCTCTTCCACATGCAAAGCACCCACCTTCATTGTGAGCAGCGAGCGTTTCAGTAGACACAGAAGTGGGATGGTTACACTGATAATAGCGGCATTGCCACTCTACATCTTTGTTGATTCCTCAAAGTTGCATAAAACCTCACAGAGGTCAGACTCGTCGCTTGTGAAGAGCGGAAGCTGACTGGAAAGGCGACAACCATGTTGCAGCTGGTATTCCACTACTGCCCTCTGTTGCTCACAAAGCCTGGCCAACATGTGGAACATGGAGTTCCAGCGCATGCTAACGTCACACAACAGTCGGGGAGCTGGCAATTGCAAGTGCTGCTGCAGTGTTGCCAGACCGGCGGCAGCTGTAGATGACTTTCGAAAATGGACACACTCGGCACACCTTCACCAGTAGCTCAGGCAAATTGGGGTAGGCTTTGAGCAACTGCTGAACCACTAAGTTGAACACGTGGGCTAGGCATGGCATGTGTGTGAGCTTGCGAACTCCAAAGCCGCCACCAAGTTACGGCCATTATCAGACAAAACCATGCCTGGTTGTAGGTTGAGTGGCAAGAGCCACAGCTCAGTCTGGTCCCTTATACCCTGCCAAAGCTCTGCGGCTGTGTGCTGTTTGTCACCTTCAGCACAGCCTGTTGCCGCTTCCCACTGCAGTGCTACACTGCTTCCAGCTACTGACTGATAGCTGACTGGTGCTGGAAGATAAGAATTCAGAGGCGGAAATTGAGGATGAGGTGGAGGAGGAGTAGGGGGGCTTGCAGCCACTTTTGTAGGTGGGGGTGGAAATCCTGATGGAAGTAGTGCCCGCAATCCTTGGCGTTGGTAGCACCTGTGCCATCCCAGGGTACGACTCGCTCCAAGCCTCCACAATGTTCACCCAGTGTGCCATCAGGGAAATGTAGCATCCCTGGCCAAAAGCACTTGTCCGTGTCAGTCGTTAAGTGGACCTTTCCAATAACTGCATTGTTCAGGGCACGGGTGATGTTACGGGAAACATGCTGGTGTAAGGTGGGGATGGCACACCTGGAAGAATAGTGGCGGCTGGGGACTGAGTAACGAGAGACATCGCCGCCATCAGGCTGCGGAAAGCCTCAGTGTCCACAAGCCTAAATGGCAACATTTCCAGGGCCAGCAATTTGGAAAGGAGCGCATTTAGTGCTATGGCCTGTGGGTGGGTGGCTGGGTATTTGCACTTTCGTTCAAAGGCATAGGGTATGGACATCTGTACCCGGCAATGGGACACAGAAGTGTATGTGCTAGCTGGTGGTGTTTGCGAAGGTCCAGGTGCAGGGCAGGAGGTATTTGGGCCTGCGTCTTGGACAGGGGATTGGCCAGCATGTAACACAGGGTAAGAGGAGGCAGTGGTGTGACCCGCAGACACTGATTGTGGACCCAGGTGTTCGTCCCACCTATTAGCTTGCTTTGATGCCATGTGACGGATCATGCTAGTGGTGGTGAGGTTGCTAGTTTTTACGTCCCTGTTCATTTTGGTATGGCACAGGTTGCAAACAACAATTCTTTTATTGTCCGCACTTTCCTCAAAAAAGCGCCAGACTGTGGAACACCTAAACCTTGGCAAGGGAGATTGCCGCAAGGGAGTGCTCTGGGGAACAGTTGCTGGCCTGTTTGGTGTGACCCGCCTTCTCCCTTTTGCCACCCCACTCCCTCTTCCAGCCTGTTGCAGTGCTGCGGATCCCTCCCCCTCTGTCCTTCCCAGGTTGGGTCAGTGATTTCATTGTTCACCGCCTTCTCTTCCACTTCCTCACTCTGGTCATCCTCCTGACTTGATGACCTAACAAGTACCTCACTTATTGACAACTGTGTCTCATCCTCATCACCAACCTCTTGAGACACTAATTGCCGTTGACTTATCGGCAACTGTGTCTCATCATCATCATCATCATCATCATCCACCTCGTGAAACACTAATTGCCACCCTCACCGTCATCTTCTTCTGACTGTGCATGCTCAAGAGTTTGAGAATCAGTGCAACAGATCTCCTCATGTCCCTCTTCAAGCGGGCTTGGCAAGAGGCCCAATTCAAGGAATGGCGATCAAAAAAGAGGTCATCGGAATATCCGAGTGTGGGATCACTTATTTGCCAACACTCTCTATGGTGGGAGGAAGGAGGATCAGGGTGAGGATTCAATTGACCAGACTCTTGGCTACTGAACTTTGTGAAAGACAGGGTGGGGCTTAAACGACTGGAAGCATTATCTGCTGCAATTCAACCAACCACCTGGTCGCACTGGTGGGACTTCGAGAGTGGTGTCCTGAGCCGCCCTGCAAACTGGGACATGAAGCTAGATATCGTGGATGAGTGTGTTTCTTGTGCTCTGGCAGCAGGCACAGTTTCACTGTGCCCAGGGCCACGGCCTCTGCGTGCACCATCAGCAGCACAGCCACTTCCCCCATCCCTTACTGCTCGCCTTGAGCATATTAAATGGTATACATGCTTGCAAGTATGTCACACGTACAGTAGCGCAGGTTTGTAAGAGTATGCGCAAATAAATTACACTAAATGTCACAGATATTTAGGATGCGCAAACATTATGCAGGAGATGTAGCGTAGGTAATGTCGCTGTCACCAGCGGCTAAGAAAAAATTTGACTGAATGTCAGATATTTAGAATGCACAAACGTTATACAGGAGATGTAGTGCAGGTAATGTCGCTGTCACCAGCAGCTAAGAAAAAATTACACTGAATGTCACAGATATTTAGGATGCGCAAACGTTATACAGGAGATGTAGCGCAGGTAATGTTGCTGTCACCAGTGGCTGAGAAAAAATTACACTGAAAGTCAGATATTTAGGATGCGCAAACATTATACAGGAGATGTAGCGCAGGTAATATCGCTGCCACCAGCAGCTAAGAAAAAATTACACTGAATGTCACAGATATTTAGAATGCACAAATGTTATACAGGAGATGTAGTGCAGGTAATGTCGCTGTCACCAGCAGCTAAGAAAAAATTACGCTGAATGTCACAGATATTTAGGATGTGCAAACATTATGCAGGAGATGTAGCGCAGGTAATGTCACTGTCACCAGCGGCTAAGAAAAAATTTGACTGAATGTCACAGATATTTAGAATGCACAAACGTTATACAGAAGATGTAGCGCAGGTAATGTCGCTGTCAGCAGCGGCCAAACAATTGCGCTAAATGTCACAGATGTTTAGGATGCGCAAATATAACACAACAGATGTAGCAGAGGTTGTGTCACTGTCAGCAGCGGCCAAACAATCGCACGCAATTTAGCGCAGGTTGCGCTAATAATATATATTGCAGCCAGATAAAACAATTGTCCTTAACAGGGCTTTTTGATCTCTAACACTATTCAACACTAAACCCTGCCTGAAAAAAAAATGCTATTCCTGTCCCTACACTATCTGTCCCTTCTGTTGCAACTCTCCCTGACTAAGACTGAGCCGAACCACGTGTCATTGGGTGCTATATAGCACCAGATGACGCATTCCGGCCAGCCAATCACTGTTATGCCAGTAACTAACATGGCTATGGCATTACAGTAAGTGCAAGTACATCCCCACACGTTTATTGGCTGCAAAGCAGCCAACAAACATGTGAGGAGGAGACTCGAGCGTTACGTTCGAGTACACGTGGTGCCTACAGTTTGTTAAATATCAGGGTTGTGTCTCTGACAAACTGATCTGCAGTATGGGGGCACCACAGGGAACTGTGCTGGCACCGTTCCTCTTCACCCTCTACACTGCAGACTTCTCCATCAACTCCCCAGGCTGCCACCTACAGAAGTTCTCTGATGACTCTGACATAGTCGGCCTTATCACAGGTGAGGACGACTCAGAGTACAGACAGGGGACACAGGAATTTGTGGACTGGTGTCAGCTGAACCAGCTCCAGATCAACGTGGGCAAAACCAAGGAGCTGGTGGTGGATTTCCACAGACACAGGCCTTGGTTCTGGTAACCATACAGGGAACGGACATTTAGGTGGTGGACTGGGTACCTGGGTGTTCACCTGAACAACAAACTGGACTGGAACCATAATACTGATGCTCTTTTCAAAAAGGGTCAGAGCAGACTCTATGTTTTGAGGATACTGAGGTCCTTTGGAGTGCAGGGGACACTCCTAAAGACCTTCTTTGACTCAGTGGTGACATCAGACATATTCTATGGTGTGGTTTTGTTGGGGGAGCAGCTTATCTGTGGCTGAGAGACAGAGATTAGATAAGCTCATTAAGAAGGCCAGCTCTGTCCTAACTTGTCCCCTTGATCCAGTGCAGGAGGTGGGTGACAGAAGAACTCTAGAAAAATTAACATCACTGTTAGACAATGTCTCACACCCCATGCATGAAGCTGTTGTGGAGCTGGAGAGCTCCTTCAGTGACAGACTGCTGCATCCTAGGTGCACAAAGGAACATTATCGGAGGTCCTTCCTCCCAGCAGCAGTTAGGATTTATAACCCACTGTTCCCAGAAACCAGTAGTGAATTTTTTAAGTAAATTCTGTTATGTTTTTCTTGTATTTTACTCTTTAATTTCTAATTACTCTTATTTTTGCTCCTGTTGTGAATGTGATTGCTGCTGTTGTGCCAACATTTCCCCACTGAGGGACAATAAAGGGATTTTCTTCTTCTTAGAACAAGCCACTGCTTTTTATAATACTATCTACTTGCAAAAGACAGAATAGTTTAAAAGATCACTTTTATCGGATTTGCTTTTAAAATATCAAAATATATTTGGCTTGTGGATAAAGCATATGTGTAGTGCATCTGCATATACTTAAAACAAGAGGTCTAGGTCGGACAGTTAAGGCAGTTGGGGGCCTCATTTCTTTTCCTCCTCTATTCTCTGCTAGACAAGGTAAAGAAATTAGAACCCAACCACCTGAACTCTCCTATTTAAAACACTTGCTTATCCATAATTGTTTTATTTATTTTTTTAGTTTTTTTGTCTGTCATCCTTAGTTTTTATTTTATTTTTTTAAACAAATACTTATCTACTAAATAAAAAAAAAAACATGGTTGCAGAAGGTAGTGTCCATTCACAAGCCTTAAAGACATTTAGATCAGTTAAATGTGCGTGACCACTTAAACATTTATACACTGATTTTGAAGTAAAACATGCAATACTGTAATTCTTATGAATTTTTTCACACTGTAAAAAACCCTTAACATCTACTGACTTTAAAATACAAATGGCTAAATCCCATATTGTGTGTGTAAAAGTTTCCCAGTCAATATACTAATAATCTATCCCATCATCAATCAGGAGCTGAATACACAATGGCTCGCAATTAGGCCGAATGCACACGGCCGTGAGCGGTCCGTAGAAACGCGGCCTGGATTCCTGCTGAGTGCAGGAGCGCACGGCGTCAGGGGTTGCTATGACGCCGTGCGCTCCCTGCTGCCGCCACAGTACAGAAATACACTAGTATGATCTATACCAGTGTATTACTGTACTGCGGCGGCAGCAGGGAGCGCATGGCGTCATAGCAACCCATGACGCCGTGCGCTCCTGCTCTCAGCAGGAATCCAGGCCGCGGTTCCACGGACTGCTCACGGCCGTGAACAACGGCCGTGTGCATTCGGCCTTGTTCTGATGTTAAGGAAATCTTAGGAAATGGGTTTAATCATCCCCAAGAAATGATTATAAAATGTGAAACTACTTAGCACAATCTATTAGCAAAGTATCTATGATATGTCAAATCCATACATACCATTCACCATCATGCCTAAATAAATACTATACAGTAAATATTGTACTGTATTTCTCTTTGTACGTTTTGTATCTTTTATTTTTACTTTTTTTAATCTAAGGGGGTTATCCCATGAACAGCAAATATCAACTATGCAAAAGATTTTACAAATGCATGATCACTGGTGGTCTGAATACTGGAACAGGGGTTTGCAAGTCCTCTATTTGAATAAAGCACCAGTGTGCATGTCTGACCATCGTGCCATTCATTTTTAAGTGGGCACATGTGTACTACTGCTCCATTTTAACAGATGAATCAGAGATCCCTATTCTTGGGATTGCTGGAAATCCCATCAGTCAGATCCCCAGTGATCTTACAGTGGATATAAAAAGTCTACACACCCCTGTTAAAATGTCAGGTTACTGTGATCTAAAAAATTGAGACAAAGATAAATCATTTCAGAACTTCTTCCACCTTTATAGTGACCTATAAACTGTACCACTCAATTAAAAAACAAACTGAAATCTTTTAGATGAAGGGAAGAAAAAATTAAAAATAAAATAATGTGGTTGCATAAGTGTGCACACCCTCTTATAACTGGGGATGTAGCTGTGTTCAGAATTAAGCAATTACATTCAAAATCATTTTAAATAGGGATCAGCATACACCTGCCATCATTTAAAGTGCCTCTGATTAACCCCAAATAAAGTTCAGCTGCTCTAGTTGGTTTTTCCTGAAATTTTCTTAGTTGCATTCCACAGCAAAAGCCATGGTCCACAGAGAGCTTCCAAAGCATCAGAGGGATCTCATTGTTAAAAGGGATCAGTCAGGAGAAGGGTACAAAAGAATCTCCAAGGCATTAGATATACCATGGAACACAGTGAAGACAGTCATCATCAAGTGGAGAAAATATGGCACAACAGTGACATTACCAAGAACTGGACGTCCCTCCAAAATTGATGAAAAGACGAGAAGAAAACTGGTCTGGGAGGCTACCAAGAGGCCTACAGCAACATTAAAGGAGCTGCAGGCATATCTGGCAAGTACTGGCTGTGGGGTACATGTGACAACAATCTCCCATATTCTTCATATGTCAGGGCTATGGGGTAGAGTGTCAAAACAAAAGTCCTTTCTTACCAAGAAAAACATCTAAGCCAGGCTACATTTTGCAAAAACACATCTGAAGTCTTCCAAAAGCATGTGGGAAAAGGTGTTATGGTCTGATGAAACCAAGGTTGACCTTTTTGGCCATAATTCCAAAAGATATGTTTGGTGCAAAAACAACACTGCAAATCACCAAAAGAACACCATCCCCACAGTGAAGCATGGTGGTGGAAGCATCATGTCTTTGGCTCTGTTTTTCTTCAGCTGGAACTGGGGCCTTAGTTAAGCTAGAGGGAATTATGAACAGTTCCGAATACCAGTCAATATTGGCACAAAACCTTCAGGCTTCTGCTAGGAAGCTGAGCATGAAGAGGAACTTCATCTTTCAGCATGACAACGACCCAAAGCATGCATCCAAATCAACAAAGGAATGGCTTCACCAGAAGAAGATTAAAGTTTTGGAATGGCCCAGCCAGAGCCCAGAACTGAATCCAATTGAAAATCTGTGGGGTGATCTGAAGACTGGCTGTGCACAGGAGATGCCTTCGCAATCTGACAAATTTGAAGTGTTTTTGCAAAAAAGAGTGGGCAAATCTAGCCTAGTCAAAATGTGCCATGCTAATAGACTCATACCCAAAAATACTGAGTGCTGTAATAAAATCAAAAGGTTTTTCAGCAAAGTATTAGATCAAGGCTCCATTCACACGTCCGCAATTCCGTTCCGTATTTTGCAGAACGGAATTGCGGACCCATTCATTCCTCTGGGGCAGCACGAGGTGCTGCCCGGACACGGAATTGCGGATCCGCACTTCCGGGTCCGCACTTCCGTTCCGCAAAAAAATAGAACATGTCCTATTCTTGTCTGCAATTGCGGCCAAGAACAGGCATATTCTATTAGTGCCGGCAATGTGCTGTCCGCAAAATGCGGAATGCACATTGCCGCTTTCCGTGTTTTGCGGATCCGCGGCTCCGTGTATCCGCAAAGCACGTTGTGGACGCGTGAATGGAGACTTAGGGTGGGCACACTTATACAACCATATTATTAAATTTTTATATTTTTTCTTCCCTCTACCTAAAAGATTTAATTTTGTTTTTCAATTGAGTTGTACAGTTTATAGGTCACATTAAAGGTGGAAAAGGTTCTAAAATGATTTATCTTTGTCTTATTTTTTTACATCACAGAAACCTGATATTTTAACACGGGTGTGTAGACTTTTTATTTCCACTGTATATTTATCACCTACCCCGTGTAGAATAATGTTATTAAAGAAAAAAAAACATGATATATGTTTTAAAGAATATGCATGAGATTAGAAGTGCCTTTTTTTTCCCAGAAACAGCACCACTCTGGTGCATAGGCTGGGTCTAGTATCTTGGATGGAGATTAGCTAACACCCAATGGACAAAATTGGACTATCCATGGACAAAACTGTCCCTCTTTCTGAAAAATATTTTGATAATTCTAGGCTATATTTTTTTCTAATCTCACACAATATTCTGTCTATTCTGCACAAACTGAATTATCTGTGTAACAGTGAATATTATCCAGCTTTCTGCACTAATCATAAAATCTCTTAGTGTAGGTGAACTTTGTGCTAAGAGGTTAAAGAGTCTGAGAACAATATATTTTTAGTCACTTGTAGCCACACCACTGCTGAAGCCAGTTATTGTATCCAGGGGAACATGTGACCATTACGGTTGAGCGCGAATATTCGAATCGAAATATCGCCACTTCGAGAATTTACAAATATTTAGAATATAGTGCTATATATATATGTATTTACGAATAGTGTTGAATATTCTAATAGCAAATTTATAGCAAATCTATTACATTGACGATTTTCGCAAATCAAGTAAACAATGACTGGAGATCACAAATTCTTGAATTTGCGAATTTATGGCTAATATTTGGCCAAAAATTAGCAAAATATTGCAAATTCGTATATTGCCTATGCCGCTCATCACTAGTGACTATGCCTATGTGCATTAGAAGTAAATAAACTGGGGACCAGAGTATGGACACACCATGGACAGCCTAGGGGACCAGAGCGGCGGGGAGCTGGTAAGCAAAAAATTTATTATTCCCAGATAACCCCTTTAAGGATCTTCTAAGCCAGTGATGTTCAGCAAAGAATTTTACTTTAGTGGGAAAAATCAGGAGCAGACAACTAAGCAAAAGTAGGACGCCAGGGGAGGAATTTATCATAGACTGGCATTTCAGTCAGATAAATTCTGCATTACATAAAGGAAGGGCCTAATCTACAACTAGGAGCTGGCATAGATTTCAGTTACTGGCGTAAAAGAAGATAAATGTGCCAGGCCGGCTGGCCCGGCTGTACTATACTCTTTCTCTGGAAAGTAGCCAGGGCAATGTAAAACCACTTATTTAGGCTTTGGATTATTTAACACGAGCGATACGGAACGAGTCAGGGTCTGTGCAGGGAAAAACTGATGTTTTCACACAAGTTGATTCAGTTTATTCTGTGATTGCATTTGGTGCTTCAGTTTTTGATGCGTTTTTCACACACGTGAAGAAAAACTTAAGACTAAACATTTCGTAGAATCCATAAGTGAATAAACACATTACATTTGGATTGCATCATGATGCTTTCCATTTTTCAAGCCAATTTCAATAAATTTCTATGGGGGTAAGGCAACATGAAAACCGTACAATATAAAACATGCTGCATGTTGCATGTTGCCTAAACGCACAGATGGACAGTGAGATATGATGCTCGTGTGCACTTACGCATTGAAAAAAATGGGTCAGGATTCAGTCTGGATGCTATTGCATCCAGATGAAAAACTCGCTAGTGGTATCCTAAGAATAGTCTAGCAATATGATATTGTAGTCCTGGAAAGCCTTTCAAGCTTATGTTCAGTGGTAACACCCATCTTACAGCAATAGATATAAGATGCCATGGTTGGAGTACTGTTCAGCATGAATATTTGAAAAGCAAATTTTTACCTCGAATATCGCCACTTCGAGAATTTGCGAATATTTACAATATAGTGCTATATATTAGTAATATCAAATATTCGTAATTTTTTCCATCTGAACACGATTCCTCCCTGCTTCTTGCTTGTAGGCCAATGAGTCACTGTCCCACAAGCAACTAAACCTCTTATGGACACAGGGCGTACAGGTATGCCCTGATGTCCGAGTCCTTAAGGTGATCGGAAAAGAGTGCCTGCTGAAATCATTCAGCAGGCACTCTGTGATAATGCCAATTCAGACCTGTGGTTTGCTGCATTTCTGGGTCATTCGGGTCATCGGTGACCCGATAACCCGGAACAGGATGGTAATTGGTGGTGTGATAATACACCACCAATCACCATCCTTAGATCCTGAGAGGTGGCAGTGATATCACCTCTCAGGATCGCATCCTATTGGCTGGACGGGCGAGCGGGGGTTAACTTCCCCTAGCTGTGTTCTCCTCCTTCACACTGCTTCTGTGGAGCCAGGAGAGAGGAGCCCGTCCATCCACCTCTGAGCCCAGCACTCGCACGTGAGCCACCATAGTGCCATCTGGCACTGAAAAGTTATTAAAGGGAACCTGTCACCGGGATTTTGGGTATAGAGCTGAGGACATGGGTTGCTAGATGGCCGCTAGCACATCCGCAATACCCAGTCCCCATAGCTCTGTGTGCTTTTATTGTGTAAAAAAAACCGATACATATGCAAATCAACCTGAGATGAGTCAGAGCCTCTTCTGTGGTCACACAAGTAAGATATGACTCTTTTATGTTAATTTGCATATGTATCAAATCATTTTTTTTACACAATAAAAGCACACAGAGCTATGGGGACTGGATATTGCGGATGTGCTAGTGGCCATCTAGCAACCCATGTCCTCAGCTCTATACACAAAATCCAGGTGACAGGTTCCCTTTAAGGACAGGTTTAGGGAAAGGTTAGATTAGGCAGGGAGACTGAGGGATAGTTTAGTGGGGAAAAAATGTTTTCTTTTGTGCTTCACCTTGATCGGGTGTCTGGGGTCCACAGCACACCCTAGACCCCTCAGGAGTGCCCCAACTTGCCCCCCTGCCCCCCCCACAAACACACACATTATTTGGTGCGCAAGCGCTTTTTTTTGTGTGTGTGCGCTGACTGTGGCCAGCACTCTTAGCGTCCAGCCACTGTTAGCGCATCGCCCACCCCACCGCTGATCAGCGAGTTTAAATCATATTATTTTATTTAAAAAAAATTTGGGGCTTTAATTTTTACTTATTTATTATTTATTTTATTTTATTTTTTCTGTTAGGTTTGAGGTGGGTTAGGGTAGGGTATAAGTGAACATGAACACCCGACCCCCACACACACGCACACTAAATATAGTTTACACACACGCACACACACACTCCCCTATGGCCCGCCAGACGTTCTCGGCCGAGGAGGCATACGTCCTGCTTGTCTCCGACTCCGAGAGCCCCAGTGAGGACGAGGATGACCCTACTTTCCTCTTGTCATGCGCGTCCTCATCTAGTGATGATGATGAGCCACCAAGGCGGCGGAGAAGCCGCCAGGCGGAGCCAGGGAAACCCCATGCAGACTGCGATGGAAAATGGCGCATGGGCATTTTTCCCCCACTTTGGGGGGGGGGGGGAAGTGCGTCTTATGGGGCGAAAAATACTGGCTAATACATTTTAAAAAGTAGACATATTAGGTATTGCCGCATCCGTAAGAATCAGATCTATAAATATAACACATGGCCTAACCCCTCAAATGAACACAGTCAAAAATATTAAATAAAAATGGTGCCAAAACAGCAGATTTTTTGCCAAATTTTCCATTTTAATCAATTTTTTTCGTTAACAAAGCAAGGGTTAACAGTCAAACAAAACTCTATATTTATTGCCCTGATTCTGTAGTTTACATAAACACCCCATATGTGGTTGTAAAATGCTGTATGGCCAAACGGCAGGGCACACAAGGAAAGGAGCGCCATATGGTTTTTGGAAGGCAGATTTTGCTAGACTAGTTTTTTGACACATGTCCCATTTGAAGCCCCTCGATGCACCCCTAGAGTAGAAACTCCAAAAAAGTTACCCCATTTAAGAAACTACACCCCTCAAGGTATTCAAAACTGATTTTACAAACTCTGTTAACCCTTTAGGTGTTCCACAAGAGTTATTGGCAAATGGAGAGGGAATTTCGGAATTTAAATATTTGGGCAAATTTTCCATTTTAATCCATTATGTGGTCGTAAACTACTATAGGGGCACACGGCAGAGTGCAGAAGGAAAGGAACACCATATGGTTTCTGGAAGGCAGATTTTGCTGGACTGGTTTAGTTACACCATTTCAATTTTGTGCCCTGTGATCTGGCCAGAGAGCGAAACGGTCGTCGGGTTGCTCCCCCCAGCCAGGTTGGTTATTTCATTGTTATGTACTGTATATGCCTTTAATGCTGCTTGTGGGTTCACCGGTGTTTTAACTGTACTGCATACTATTTAAGCTCTAGGGTCCCCTCAGTTTCCCAGACTAGTTACCCTTATCTGTGATGAGGTGGTGCCTCCACTGAGGTGACCCATTTGGGAGTTATTTGATTTATTCTTTGATTTTCTTTTTGTTATATTTAGTATGCTTGCTACGGTTTCCGGTGTACCACACAGGCAGTGGCAACTTGTTACAATTATGCACTGATTTATATATACCGGCTATGGGGGGTATTTTCATCCACACTTGTCTGTATTTCCCTTCTGGGTTTTAAACCTTGTATTTAATGTACTGTAATTTTTTGGCATATATGTTTAATAAAGTTTTATATGAACATCACTGCTGGCGTGCTGTGCATTTATAGGAGTTTGTGACCATTTCAATTTTGAAGCCCCCCTGATGCACCCCTAGAGTAGAAACTCCAAAAAAGTGAAACAACACCCCTTAAGGTATTTAAAATTGATTTGAAAAACTTTGTTAACCCTTTAGGTGTTCCACAAGAGTTATTGGCAAATGGAGATGAAATTTCAGAATTAAATTTTTTTTTGTAACCTTGCCTCACAAAAATGTAATATAGAGCAACCAACAATCATATGCACCCTAAAAATAGTCCCAACAAAAGTGCCACCTTATCCCGTAGTTTCCAAAATGTGGAAACCGTATGGTGTTCCTTTCCTTTTGTGCCCTGCCGCGTGCCCGTACAGTAGTTTACTACCACATATGGGGTGTTTCTATAAACAACAGAATCAGGGCAATAAATATTGAGTTTTGTTTGGCTTTTAACCCTTGCTTTGTTACTGGATAAAATACTCCAAAATATTCGTGAAGAAATTTGAATATGACCACTGCCGCTCATCACTAGGTTGGAGTCATTGTATAGTGTAAGGCCTGTGTTTTCTGTGTTTCCTGTGAAATGCCATCACTTTCAGACTTCAGACTCAGACAATAATACAAATTCAGACTTGGGTGAGAAGAGGGCAGAAGATTTCATCCATGAAGTTAGAAGCACATATGGTTCCCACAGACTCCCTTTATACAATGGTACAAGACAGGGATGTCCACTTCCTCTTTAATTATCTATAGAACCCCTTGCACCAGTTCTCCGCTCATCTCCATATACAGTATTTCTGGTATTAAATTAGGTCCCTTTTCCCATAAAATTAGCGTATTTGCAAACAATATAATCTAATTTCTCTCAACAGTGGTTATGAAGTTTATTGCCAAATTATTATAATTATAATTAATTATAGTCTTGTTATAGACTAAATATTCCTAAATGTCACATATAGAGATGGCATTGCGGTTCGCCCGGTGGTCGTTTCGCGGTGAACTTTGCTCGTTCGCGATTTACTGAACATGCAAATATATTGCGATATTCGCACACTCCATATTTCTTTGCATAGTGCCGAACTTTGACCCATGACACATCCATCAGGTGGGACAGGACCAATTGAGATGTTTCAGCACATGGACACACCCCCTACCCTATAAATAAACCCGATCTGGCCGCCATTTTACATTCTGTGTTTTGCCAGTGTAGGGAGAGGTTGCTGTGTGGAGCAGGGACAGACTGTTAGGGATACCAAACGCTAGCTAATAGGGCCACAAAAGTCCTGTGCACCCCTAAAGACACCACCATCACCACTATAGCCCCTTTACTCGAGTCATAGGAATTATTTTTCCATCCATTCCCAGACCTTACCGATGCACAGCAATTCTTGGCATCGGATGAGGAAGAGGAGGTAGCAACTGCCACCCAGCGGTCTGATGACAGTACCCAGAACAGCCCAAGGAGGGTGGTCCCTACTGTTGCTGCCTACTCCGAGATATCTAATGTCAGTGTTGGTGAAGGTGACGATGATGACGTGTCGATGGACGTCACGTGAATGCCCACAGGAGAGGAAGGGGGTACAGAGGGAGAGACTGTGCAGCAGATAGGGAGGAGAAGGAGAAGCAGGCAGAACTCACAGTGCACAGGAGGCAAAAATCAGACTGCAAATGTATCTGGAGCGAGCCATCCACCATGCACGATCTGGCGCTCCCAGTACGCTGGCACATGGCTCCGCAGTGTGGGCTTTTTTTAACATCAGCTGTTCACAATAGTGTTGCTATCTGCAGTCTGTGCTGCCAACGCATAAGTCGTGGTAAGCCCAGCACTCACCTAGGGACAACCACCTTAAGAAGGCATTTGGTCTCCCATCACCGAGCCCAGTGGGAGCAACACAGTCAGAACCCACAAAGCCACACTCCTGGTGCTCCACGTCCTGTCTTTTCTCCTTCTCCTTTTCCTCTCTTCTCCCATTTGTCCTTCACTCCACCTTCCACCGTGCCATCATTGTGTTCATCTGGCAAAAGGCAGGCTTCCGTGGCCCAAATGTTCGAATGTAAAAAGTTGATGACACCGGATAACCCTCTTGCCTAAAGGCTGACCGCCGGATTGTCGGAACTGCTAGCCCGCCAACTACTGCCATATAAACTGGTGGACTCAGAGGCCTTTAGAAAATTTGTGGCCATTGGCAAACAGCAATGGAAGGTCACTGGAAGGAAATATTTCTCCCAGAGCTATATGGCTATGTTCAGCGGCAAGTGAATGTATCTCTGGCACACAGTGTTGATGCCAAGATTCATCTGACCACAGACACGTGGTCTAGCAAACACGGGCAGGGAAGGTACGTACATAACATTTACTGCCCACTGGGTGAACCTTCTGCCTGGAAGCCAAGGGCCACACCGCTCCTGCACTCCTTTCAGCTCTACGGTCACAGGCCGATCAGTGGCTAACCCCGCTCAATTTGAAAGTTGTTAAAGTGGCGTGTGACAATGTTGCGAATCTGCTGAGTGCGCTGAAAAAGGGCAAAATGACAACCCAAGCCATGCACGGCACATGTCCTGAACTTAGTTGTGCAGCGATTCATTGCCAAATACCACGGGGTCCAGGATGTCTTGTGGCAGGCCAGGAAAATCTCTGGCCATTTTATAAGATCTTACACGGCCATGGCTCGCCTTGCTGATGTTCAGTGCTGACACCACCTGCAGATCAGACGTCTGATTTGTGACTGCCCGATGCGTTGGAACTCTACCTTGTATATGCTTGATAGGCGGCTCCAGCAGAATCGTGCCATTAATGAATACCTGTATGAACTCTGCGGCAGGACAGGTTCTGGGGAGCTTGTTTTTTTTTCACTGCGCCAGTGGCTGCTCATGCACGACGCATGCAGTCTTCTGCGGCCATTTGATGAGATCACAAAACTGGTCAGTCACAGCCATGGTGCCATCAGTGATATCGTACCTTACGCCTTCTTTCCGGAGCGTGCATTGAGTTGTGTCATTGATCAAGCCGTTGAGGAGCAGGAGGATAAGGAAGTCGCAAAGATGAATAAAATCCCAGGGGGGGTTACTCCATCTGACACAATTCAGCAGGAGTCTGAAGAGGAGCCAAGGGAGGATGGTGCCTGGGGAGAGGAGGAAGAGCAAGAAGAGCAGGCTTTAAAAAATTTCTGGGATCCATGGTGTTGTCTGTGGCTGGGGGAAGGAGACCGAGGACGACATTCTCCTTGGCGATGAGCAGGAGCCAGGCTGCTCCATCTCTTCCTATTTAGTGCAAATGGGGCCTTCATTCTCCAGTGTTTGAAGAGGGACCCCCGTATAAGAAATCATAAAGGGCAAGGACCAGTACTGGGTGGCAAAGTACTTAGACCCCCAGTACAAACGCAAAATGGCGGACATGTTACCAGCATCTCAGAGGGCTGTCAGAATGCAGCATTCCCTTGCTTCGAGAGATGCTGCATTCTGCTGTTGCGGGCGCTGACAGATGAATTTCCACCCACAGAGAAACAGTTGCGGGTACCAATCATACAGCGCATGAAAGAAGAGGGCAGTTTGAAGATATGTTGATCACTTTGGATATGAGATCATTCTTACAGCCAATCCATCAACAGCCGCCCTCCGGATCCAGCCTCAGGGAACGCCTAGACCGACTGGTGTCCGACTACATCAGGTTAACGGCTTATGTAGACGTTCTGAGAAACAAGAAGCCCCTTGACTATTGGGTGTGCAGGCTTGACCTGTGGCCAGAGCTGGCACAATTTGCCATGGAACTGTTGGCTTGCCCGTCGTCGAGTGTCCTGTCCGAAAAGATGTTCAGCGCAGCAGGAAGGATCGTGACCGATAAGCGCACTTGCCTAGCTCACGACAGCGTAGACTTCCTCACATTTCTAAAAGTGAATGAGGCATGGATCTCAACACCTGTGACGACCACGTTTAATTGAATTTCTTCATGCAAGCCCACACATATCCGCACCACCCAGAACAATTAATGGTACCTGTCTTATGTAAATATAGCGGCATAAATGGCCTTTTCTGTCCGGTGAATGCCTAATGTTTGGGGACATGGAGGAATTCAACACCTGTGACTACTCCGTGTTATCGAATTTCAACTGTTATAATTTTGGGATTTTCCAAAAGGGGGGATTTCATTAGCCATGTTTTAAATCCAATTTTATATTTTTAGTTCTTTTAAATATATGTATTTGTCATGTATTTGTACTGGCCTTCAGTAAAATTGATATCCAATGAACATCTAATATACCTCCAGCCACATAATCACTTGTTCTTTTCTGTACGCTGTATGCATAATATTTGGGGCCTGTAATCTAACTGGCCAACAATAATATTGTTATATGGTGGCCGCCTAATGTACAGTACCTCCAGCCACATTCTCAATTGTTCTTTTCTGTACAGTGAATGAATAATTTTTGGGGCCTATACTCCACTGGCCTGCAGTAGAATTGATATCCATTGACCGTCTAATATACCTCCAGCCACATAATCACTTGACGTTTTCTATAAGGTGAATGCATAATGTTTGGGGCCTTTACTCCACTTACATTCCAGATACATTTACTTGCCGCTGAACATGGCCATATAGCTCTGGGATGCCCTTCTGGGAGAAATATTTCCTTCCGGGGACCTTCCATTGCGGTGTGCCAATGGCTACAAATTTTCTAAAGGCCTCTGAGTCCTCCAGTTTATATAGCAGTAGTTGGCGGGCTAGCAGTTCCAACAAGCCGGAGGTCAGCCGTTGGGCAAGAGGGTTACATAGAAACATATGTGTCAGCAGATAAGAACCATTTGGCTCAACTAGTCTGCCTAATATACTGAATACTATGAATAGCCCTTGGCCCTATCTTATATGAAGGATGACCTTATGCCTATCCCATGCAGCGGAGGTCGATCTGCAGCGCCTGTATAAGAATATCGAACTCAAAGTTTTGTTTGCGGATCGACCCCCTACAGACCAATCGACTGGTATATTGACACATACTGAGTTAAGGTTGAAGTCATTTGGGTTATTTACTTGGAGTCATTTTTCACCTCATAGTAATTTACCTGCACTTGATACTTTTATTAAGGCTATCTCTGTGGATATGACCACCTTGCGTAATGAGGTTGCCAATACACCTCTTAAACATCCTACTATGACTACTTCTGATGTTGTATTGCTTGAGGGACTTTGTCATGACAACAGCCTCACAATCAAACCCGCTGATAAGGGGGGTGCGGTTGTTGTCATGGATACCTCCAAATATATCCATGAAATTAGGAGGCAGTTGAGTGATCAGAGTGTATACAGGGCATTAGCGGGTAATCCAAGATTTGAAATTGCTCGATGTATCAAGAAGGTCCTTGATGTCACTTTGAGTCGGGACATTATTGATGATGAGCTTTATTCCTTTCTGATTATACAACATAAATCAATGGTTGATCCTCCAGGTCGGCCAATCGTTGCTGGTACTGGATTTTTTCAAACATTTCAATTTTTTGGATCGTTTACTCCGTAAATTTGCAGTCAGTGCCAGATCCTATATTAGGGATAGAGGAGATTATCTTGACAAAATCTCTGGTATCACGTTACCTGATGGTTGTCTTGTTGCCTCTTTTGACATCACGAGTCTTTACGCTTCTATTGATCACACCAAGAGGGTGTCTGCTGTCCAGAGGCAACTATTGGGCAGCGAATACTCTTTGGAGTGTCAAGATTTCATTATCCAATTATTGGATTTGGTTCTGAGGAATAATTACTTCCTGTATATGGAAGGTTTTTTCCTTCAGTTATGAGGGACCGCCATGGGGTCAAATGTAGCGCCCACCTACACCAATGTCTTTATGGCGGCCCTCGATGAGGACCTTGTCTATGTATCCCACCACTTCAGTCATGTACTGGGGTGGTGGCGGTACATAGACGACGTCTTCCTTATTTCGCATGGTGACTCCACTTCTTTGGAGTAATTTCACATCTTTTTCAATGACTTGGATCCCGACATTGCTTTTACCTTGACATACTCTGACACTCATGTGCAATTCCTCGATACTACTGTCACTATGGTTGGTGACAAATTATCCACAGACATCTTCACTAAGCCCACTGATTGCAACACTTTGTTGCACTACAATAGTTGCCATCCTAGGTCAACTATTTATTCTTTACCATATAGTCAACTGCTTAGAGTCAAAAGGATAATACAGGATTCGGAGATACTACCTACCCGGTATGTTCAGATGGTGCACAAGTTTAGACAGAGAGGTTATCCTCCTCAGGTGATTGATAAACATTTGAATAAGGTTAGGGATCCACAGCAGATAGTAACTGACACTACATCCAACAAAGCGGTAAGGATTCCGTTCATATCCACATATTCCAAACAAAGTGGGATGGTTGCCAAAATTATTCGCAAGTATTGGTCTATACTGAAAAGCAATCTGCCTAATATTGCAGCTTTCACTGTACCTCCCCAATTTGCGTGACAATTTGGTTCGGGCTGATATTCCAGTCAAGGGCTTGGTACAAACTCACATTGGCCCACGAAGGAAAGGGTGCTACCCCTGCCTTAATTGTGTGAACTGCTCATTCATGATCAAGGGGGATAGATTTATTCACCCGGTAACGGGAACCCATTATGACATTCGTAATGTTTTGACATGTGACAGTGCTTATGTTGTTTATGTGCTTTTGTGTCCATGTGGTCTCCTATATGTTGGGGAGACCACATGTGACATGAAGACACGTTTAAACAACCACCGTTTTTCGATCAGACGTAAGAGGAAAGACTTGCCAGTCCCAAAACATTTTGTTGAGGCAGGTCATAGAGAGAAGGATCTAAAATTCATGATATTGGACCAGATCAATCTGTCTAGGGGGGGGATAGGACATTGGCACTCAAACAGAGAGAGTTACGATAGATTCATCGCCTTAATACTCTGAGACCAGTTGGGCTTAATGTCGATTTTAAATGGAGTGTGATATAGATGTGGTTCCTCATCATCCTTCAGGTTTTTTATTTTTCTTGTCCTGGTTGTGTGAATTCAATTGGTGTCATTTATTGTACATCTAATTATGACAACTGGATTTACAGTTATTCTTGTTTCTTTCTTTTTTATATAATTTCTATCAATGCAGCAGTGTTGACAGATGGCGGATGCGGAATCCTGCACCTCTCCTTACATCTTTTGGGGTGGAGGGGATCCATGGGGCACAAGTATTACTAGACTAATCATTATTATTGATTACTCTGGCCGCTTGTATAGGGTTTTTGCTAAATGAGTGGTGGTCCTAATTTACCTGGTTGTGGAGTTTAGGGGATATATTGGGTCTGGAGGTGTTTGGGCATGGATGTGTCTTTGACCTCCATCCCATTGTAGGCCCATGTTGATGATCATGGAAATGATATAACCACTGGCTGCTCTCCATTTTCTCTCAATATGTTTGTCACTTATCTTGAAGGGTTCTCTCCCTGGGTGCCGTTATACTATAAGTACCACGATCGCTCTAGATTACAACCTGAATACAGCGACTAGTTGGGTGTCTTTATCTATTTAATTATGTTACCCTATTTTGACATCCATTTTATTGATTTTGACCTTTTCTTTCTTATTGTTGTGCCTTCTGATTTCTCCTCTCCCGGTTGTCTTGATTGCGCTGTATTTTTTTCTGGCTGGGACTCGCTTCGCCTGCGGTGTGCGGCTGGCTGTTACTGGGGCAACGACACCAGTATCGCTGGTGTTGTTGGCGTTTGTGCGCTTGCCCCTCCCCGCCGGCTTGGCGATTCTCGGCGCTGCTCTCGGACTGGTCTCGTGACGGCTGCATGGGTCAGGTGTATGATCAGGTGATCAATCACATGACCCTGGTGGCATCTTCTGACTTCGTCTGTTTGAGCTGCGGTTGCTAGGTTTCTGGACATGCGCAGTCTGACTTGGAGGATGCAGATTTTGGCGCCGCTACTCTGTCCCCGCTGTGTGAGTTTTAATCTTTATTAATTATAGCTATTGTTAGCACTTATACACAGGTGATATAACACTGTTTTAATGAATACAATTTACACAGTTTATGGTATATGTGTGTACTAATCATGGACATTATTGATCTGCACATTGGAACACATCATGTAAACTATATTATTGGCACATTGTTCACTATATGAGGATATTGTATGTATTTTTACACTTGATATTATGATTATATTATTTATTGATTGATTATCACTTGATTTGCTGCTATGTATCCTGGGTATATATACCCATGTGTGACACCATGTTTTATGCTTGATAAAGACCGCGTTGAGCGGTTGAAAGTTTGCAGAGGGGAATAAATGATCCATCTTTTTTTGACTTTTACGTCTGGAGTGCTGCCTCATCTTTTGAACTATTAGCCGTTGAGCCTGTGGCTGGGAGGATTTTGTAGTAGCATTGTACTAGTGCTGCTGTGTATTTTTTGTTTGCTGGTAAATTATATTATAGGTACGGTATATCTTACCCCTGCCTCAATCATTTTTTGGGGGGGCGACTGGTATATCACACTAGTTGCAATTAGTTGTTACAATATTGTTTGTCCCTCTGTATAGCTGCGGTATCTTAGCAGAACCGCACAGAAATGCTGCACAATCCAAATGCACTATTTATAAATTTTATTATAGGTATATTACACCCCTGCCTCAATCAGTTTTTTTGGGGGGCAACTGGTATATCACACCAGTTGAAATTAGTTGTCCCAGTAGTGTTTGTCCCTCTGTATAGCTGCGGTATCTGAGCATAACAGCACACAAATGCTGCACATGCACTATATATAAATTATATTATAGGTATATCACAACCCTGCCTCAGTCAGTCTTTTTTGGGGGCAACTGGTATATCACAACAATTGCAATTAGTTGTTCCAATAGCGTTTGTCCCTCTGTATAGAAGCGGTATCTCAGTAGAACTGCACACAAATGCTGCACAATACAAATGCACTATATATAAATTATATTATAGGTATATCACACCCCTGCCTCAATCAGTTTTTTTGGGGGCAACTGGTATATCACACAAGTTTCAATTAGTTGTTACAATAGCATTTGTCCCTCTATATAGCTGCGGTATCGCAGCAGAACCGCACACAACTGCTGCACAATGCAAATACACTATAATATACTTTCTATGTTAGAAAGTATATTATAAGTATATTACACTCCTCTGTATGTCACACCTATCGATAGCACACCTATACCAGTCCTTAAAAGGACTTTTGTGGCCCTATTAGCTAGCGTTTGGTGTCTCTAACAGTCTGTCCCTGCTCCACACAGCAACCTCTCCCTACACTGGCTAAAGACTGAATCTAAAATGGCTGCCAGATCGGGTTTATTTATAGGGTAGGGGGTGTGTCCATGTGCTGAAATGTCTCAATTGTCTGTCCTGTCCCAGCTGATGGATGTGTCATGGGTCAAAGTTTGGCACAATTCAAAAGAATATAGCGTCGCCGGACATCACATTATGTTCGCCTGTTTGGCAAACCGCAAACGAACAAAGTTCGCTGTGAAATGACCACCGGGCGAACCACAAGGCCATCTATAATGCCTAATGTTTGGGGTCTGTACTCCACTGGCCTGCAGTAAAATTGATATCCAATGACTGTCTAATATACCTCCAGCCACATAATCACTTAATGTTTTCTGTCGGGTGAATGTCTAATGTTTGTACTCCCGTGGTCTAAAATAAAACTTTTCTAGGCTCCAGCAAGGCACATTTTTGACAATTTCCCTTTAAGATGCATAAAATGGTTCCTGATTGAAATACATATTTCTTGTGGGACTTTCTGCCATTGATTCCCCTCTGGTATGTCAATGTCCATGTTGTGGGATGATTTGTGCACTTCTAGTAAGTATTTGGTGGCTTCAAATATGACCTGAAGGTTTTTTAGGTTCGCCTGCCATTAAAGTGAATGGGGCACGCCGCGAACATGCGGTACGCAAACTAAGGTAGGATTAGAAGCTAACACTGTAACCAGGGCCGGTGCAAGGATTCTTGCCGCCCTAGACAAAGATCCATTTTGCCGCCCCCTCATGTGACTCACTCACTGACAGACACACACACACACTGACAGACAGACACGCACTCAGACACTGACTGAATGACGTACAGAGAAACTCACTGACAGATATACTCACTGACAGACACACATACACTCACTGACAGACAGACACACACTCACTAACTAACAGACATACACCTACCCACTGAAACACTTACACACACACACACACACACACAAACTCACTGATATACACTCACTCACTGGCAGACAAACACACACATATACTCACTGACAAACACACAGACACTTACTGACCGACAGACATCCACACTCACTGACATACACTCACTCACTGACATACACACACAGACACTCAATGACAGACACACATACATTTACTGGCAGAAAGACAGACATACATACACTCACTCACTGACATAAATACACAGGCAGACACTCACTCAGTCAAACACTTAAACACTCAGCTCCCTGGGGTCCAGTGTGGTGCAGCTCCTCAGTCCTCCAGTGCGCCGTTTAGTATGCCGGGGCTGGAATGACGTCATATTCCGGCATCACAGAGGGAGCACGAGGGAGGAGTGGGGAGCTGCTATAACAGCCTCTCTTGCCGTCTGCCTCCTCTCCTCCTGTAATTTACTGGCAGAGCAGGCACCTGCCATCAGGGTAAGCAGATGTCTGCTCTGCCATATTTAAGAAGGACCTCCACCTCCTGGCCCCCCTGTAACGGCGCTGGGGGCGGCTCAAGAGCCGCTCGCCCAGGGCTGCAGCCCCAGTCAGGGGGAGCCCACCAGGGCGCCCCAGCAGGCCGGCGCCCTAGGCGAACGCCTAGTTCGCCTATATGGTTCCACCGGCCCTGACTGTAACCCATTTATCTAAATTTTACCCTTTTTAAATGGTATCATCCTGTATTCAATATGTTGGGTACTCATTGAATTTCTCCTTCAACCAATATTGTATCAATTTACCTGCAAAAATAATTTAAAAAGTCAAAGTGGATTTAACTAGATATTCCCATTTTGATATATCCTAAACAAATTACACTATATTCTATAGGAACATATTATAAAAAGAAGACCTAGAATCAAATCTGACATTTTTTCTTTCAACCTACTTTAAAAGAAGATCTAAACTCCGGCATGGCTGTTCTGGCAGAGAAGTGCAGGATCATGCAGTGGTTTGTGTCTGCCCGGTTCTCCGCTTGCCTGCCTGAATGCGTATGGCGCTTCACCAGACCACATTATACTTAATGGGGCCAGCAGACATTCCGTCTGCATGCGACAGCGCCGGATCCAGAGAATCCATCAGGTTGTCCTCTGCCGGGAACAGCCTGCCGGAATTTAAACTGGTGGTGAGAAAGTAGCCTAAGTTGTCCTTTGATTGGCCAATAGTAGATTTAGAAGAGTTTAGATATATATGTAAAAGAGAATAATCTAAAAACTGGGTAAATATATAAAATACTTTAGTTAGATCCAAAAATGTATTAGCTTGTATATATACTATATGCTCATTAACCAAAATTAATTGAACACCATCCAAGAACCATTAGCGCTATTGTTGTTGAATCTTGGAACTTAATGGAAACTAAGAAGTAGCTAATTAAGATCTCTCTTAATAATATTCCTATTAAAACTTTTGAAAGTTTTATCCCCAACATAAAGCTTCACTTGTGGTATCTTAAATACAAATACTTTTTCTTTTTTTTTACAGATATTATGTTCTTTGAATCTTTGCACCAAAGTTATGGCGTCTTTAACAGCGATGTATTTATTTATCTACAGATCACATCTGTTCTATCCAAATGAACAGAACCTCTTGAATCCCCCTCTACTTAGGCTACTTTCACACTAGCGTTTCTATTTTTCAGTATTGAGATCAGTCACAGGGTCTCAATACCAGAGAAAAACGCTTCTGTTTTTTCCCCATTCATTGTCAATGGGGATAAAATGTAACTGAACAGAATGGAATGCTCCAAAAGCATTCAGTTCAGTTTGGTTGTGTTCCCATACTGGAGAGCAAACTGCAGCAAGCTGCAGTTTTCTTTCCGTCATGGGATGCGGAGCAAGACAGATCCGTCATGATTAGTGTTGAGCAAACACCTGGAAGTTCGGGTTTGCCGGGTTTGGGCGAACTTTGCCGCCAAGTTCGGGTTCGGGACCCGACCTTGACCCCGAACCCCAGTCAATGGGGACAAGAACTTTGAGGCACTAAAATGTCTCTAAAAAAGTCATAGAAAGGGCTAGAGGGCTGCAAAAGGAAGCAAAATAGGGATAAGAGCAGGACAATTGCCCTGCAAACAAATGTGAATAGGGAAATTTAATTAAAATAATATAGAATTTAAAAAAATTTAAAAAATTATTATCTTGAACTAGGAGGCGGAGGTCAAAGTGAAGTAGGAGGTTGAGGAGGCGGTGGACATGGCGGTGTCGGTGGAAGCGGTGGTGGAGGAGGAGAAGGTAGCCAACACTATTTTTGTATTTTTTTTTATAAATTTGGGAAGACCCCAAAACATTGGGAAATATAAAAAAGAAAACAAAGAGAAAGTGAGCTTGAGTATAACAATGGATGGGTGCGGCCGGTATACTTGTTTATACTGCACAACGTACGGACAAGTCCTGTGGGATCCATGTCTGCTTCATTCCTGTGAACAGGAAGCTGCACTTGTCTGTGATCACCTTCCCTGCCGTGCTGAACACACGTTCAGACAATACACTGGCCGCAGGGCAGGTCAGCACCTCCAAGGCCTGAAGGGTAAGCTCAGGCCATGTGCCCAATTTGGATACCCAGAAGTTGAATGGGGCAGACCCACCAGTCAGTATGTGTAGGCGTGTGCACATGTGTTGTTCCAGCATGTTGTTGAAATGCTGCCTCCTGATAAGACGTTCCTGCTAAGACGTATCAGCTGGTGGTGTTGGTTGTTGTGGCGTGCTGACAATGCTTATCCACATTTCGGCCATGCTAACCCTCCCTTCTGAGGTGCTGGTGGTGCCCCAGCTGTGTTGGCGACTTCTTTCTCCTCCTCTGTCTTTGCCTTGTGCTTCCACTGAGCACCCAGTGTCAGGTGGGAATGCCATCAGCAGGGTGTTTACCAGCATTCGCTTGTACTTGCGCATCTTCCGATCATGCTCCAGTGATGGAATTAAGGACGGCACATTGTCCATGTAGCGGGGATCCAGCAGCCACCCAGCAATCAGCACTGGTTAGAATGTGGACTACTCGGCGCAGGCACTGCAGCATGTAGTCGCTCATGTGTGCGAGGCTTCCCAGAGCCAATTACAAGCTGTCCTATGTGGGAGGTGTATTATCTGTATACCCCCAGCCACGCTCCAGTGATGCCCATAAGCTGCTTTGTGTGCCACCCTGCTGTGAACTCATCATCCTCCTCCTCCTAATCCTCCAGAATTGTGCTGTTGCTGAACAATTGTGTACCTGGCCTCTGTTGGTGCAGAAACCCATTCTCCGAGCCACTTGTGAATGACTAGCCTGATAACCATGGAAATGATACCTCTTCCTCCTGTGCCACATCCTCTTCCATGATCGCCCGAATCGTTATTTTCTAGGAGAGAGAAGTGGGATAATAACACTGAGGACTACATCATCAGCACTGGCCATGTTGTTGGAGTACTCGAAATAGCGCAACACGGCACACACATCCCGCATGCCCACTCGTTGGTGGTGAAGTGGTGCTGTTCCGCAGAGTGACTCACCCGTGCGTTCTGCAGCTGAAACTCTACTACTGCCTTCTGCAGCTCGCACAGTCTCTCCAGCATGTGCAAGGTGGAGTTCCACCTTGTGGGCATGTCGCATATGAGGCGGTGAGTGGGAAGACCGAAGTTACGCTGCAGCGCAGACAGGTGAGCAGCAGCAGGGTGATAACGCCGAAAGCGTGCACAGACGGACCGCACTTTCTGCAGCACATCTGACATATCGGGGTCATTTTTCAGGAACCTCTGCACCACCAAATTCAACCCATGCACCAGGCAAGGGATGTGCACCAAACCGGCTAGGGCCAGAGCTGCTACGAGTTTTCACCCATTGTCGCACACCACCTTGAGGCTCAGTTGCACCAACCACTCATTGGTCTGTTGTTCCTTGCCCGTTCACAGCTCCTGGGGGATGTAGGGTTTTTCCCTCAAACAAAAGAGTTTCAAAACTGCCTGCTGTCGTTTCCCCCTGGCTGTGTTGAAGTTGGTGGTGAAGGTGTTACGCTGACCAGATGAGGAGGAGCGATAGAGGAGGAAGTGGAGTAGGAGGAGAAGGCAACAGGAGGCAAAGAGAAACATCCTGCAATCCTCTGTGGCGGAAGGACATGCGCCAAACTGCTATCCGCCTCAGGCCCAGCCGCCACTGCATTTACCCAGTGTGCAGTTAGGGAGAAATAACGTCCCTGCCCATGCTTACTGCTCCACGTATCGTGGTTATGTGGACCTTGCCACGGATGGCGTTGCGCAGTGCACACCTAATTTTGTCCGCCACTTGGTCGTGCAGTGCGGGGATGGCTCGCCTGGAAAAGTAGTGGTGGCTGGGAACCACGTACTGTGGGACAGCCACTGCCATAAGTTTTTTAAAAGTCTCCATCTCCACCAGACGGAATGACAGCATTTCAAAGGCCAGGAATTTTGAAAAGTTGGCATTCAGGGCCAGGGATCGCGGGTGGGTAGGGGGTTACTTCCTCTTTCTCTCCAATGTTTGGTCGATAGACAGCTGAACGCTTCCATGGGACATTGTGGAGATGCTTGGTGATGGTGAAGGATGTGGTGGCGTTGCTGCCACATCCTCTGTTTGCAGGGTGGCAGGTGCCACTGTCACTCCAGAGGGGAAGGAAGAGGCCGAGACTGCAGCAGATAAGGGAGCAGGAGGAGCCTGATATCTTTCATGGTTTTTGAGGTGTTTACTGCACTGCAGCTCGTTCTTTGCATTTAGATGCCTGGTCATGCAGGTGGTGCTCAGGTTTAGAACATTTATGCCTCGCTCCAGGCTCTGATTGCACAGTGTGCACCCCACCTGAGTTTTGTCGTCAGTACATCGTCTGAAGAACTGCCACGCCAGGGCTTTGGTGTGCTCAGTCCAGTGGGTGCGGTGGGGAGTAGCAGGCGTACTGGCTAGGGGACGGCCACTCTGCTTTTGCACACTGCTCCCTCTTTTGCTGTGCGGCTGGTGCTGTGTGACCACCATCTCTTCCTCTGAACTGCACACATCACTCTCATGACCTTGATTCCATGTGGGGTCTAGGACCTCATCATCCCCACATCATCTTCCACCCACACTTAACCCCTGCCTTCCTTGCCAGTCTGCGCACTGCAAAAAGCCGCAGCAGTTGGCACCTGTGTTACGTCATAATCAGAGATGTGCTGCGGTTATCCTCCCATGTCCACATTCTGAAGCATCAGTGTTTGGGCATCAGTGCACCTAATTTCTTCCACTTCTGGAGCAGGGCTATATGGACGGCCCTCAGAAACCCTGCCAGCAGAGTCATCAAAAAGCATAAGAGACTGCTGCATGACTTGAGGCTCAGACTGCTTGGCTGATTTGCAAGGGGGTGAGATGAAAGACAGATGCCCATGGGCTGCAGGTGCCAACTCTGCACTTTCACCAGAGGCCCGGGGCGGGAGACAATGTGAAGAAACTGGAGGCACTGTCAGCCACCCAATCAACTACTGTACACCCCAGAATTGTGTTACTACTTGCCTCTACCTCGCTACTATCTCCTAAGAGCCTTTATACTGTCATCAGATGTAATTTACATTATGTCTTTCACAAATGTGCATATAAATCCATGTTAAATGCAATTGTTCCTGTAGTTTGCCTGGTTACCAGTAGGTGGCAGCAACACATTGGCAGGTACAAGCTACTGTTTAGTGTATCTGAACTGGAATGGATTATTCTAGCTTAGCTTCCCCTCTGTGAAGAGGTGGGCTGGTCCCACATGCTGCAGCATGGGTGGAGAAGGAATTTAGAGTGAGTGTAGCCTCCCCCTTGCTAGGGCAATGCTGTGTGATAGTGTGCATGAGACCCCCTGTATAGGGAAGACAGCAAGGGACTAGTCTTGGCTGAGACTTATACCCAGTCTGAGCACCTTAAGCTAAGCTGGATGGAGAAAGCAGAAACTACAGACCAACTCCAGAGTTCCAAGAAGAAAGCATCCCCTGAAAATCAATCTGTGAGATAAGACCTGAGACCTAGGAGAAGCCAATTCCTCCTCAGCTAGTCTGTCCCCACACAGCAGAAGGTACCAGATAAGTGCAGAAGCTAATCCTGCCACAGTTACAGAGCTCCCAAGCAGACGTTTTATCCTACAAGCTCCGCATTTAAAGCAAAATAATTTATTCCTGCCAATGATTACCAAAACATGCTGGGACCAAGAGACCAAATCTGTATACCGCTTTGATACAAATTATTTCAAGTAAAGAAATGTTTGAACATAATTTATTCTGCAAAGTTCCTCTATTACTCCTACTATCACTACACTCAAATTTATTGCAAGTGAGCCAGGAGCCAGGAGTCCGGCCGTACCCAGGTAGGCGACACCGTGACACAATTATCACTACCCTACAGTGACATGATAGGCCATTACACCACTCTGGCATTCCTAATCTGGGACGCGCGTTATAACACATTGGACGGGCCCTGGGATAGTACCCTGTGTACGCTGCAATTGGCGTCACGACAAATACAGGATATATTATCCCCCGTTCCTGGCGACTGCATAAAAGTGGCATCAGTGAACCCGTTCCTGGTCACTGCACTACCACCTCTACCTGTTCTGGCCTCACCGTTCGTACACCGGTATTCGGGCTTACAAAATAATGCTAAACGTTCTGTCGCCTACATGCACCTGAGGAAGGTGTTTCATTTGGGGAGTGTAGCTGGCACGTCCTCTCCCTGCAACAGGAGCTCCACCAGCACCACGACCAGGGCTATGTCCCTTATTTGAAGCTCTCCTCGTTCTTTGAGGTTACCCACCGAACTAACAGACAGATTTACTATATCAATTTCCCTGTCACGTATGCAGTGCATGTGTACTTCACGCAATAAATGGGTATACAAATCTGCCATACAGAAGAGGGAACAGCAATGTAACAGAGGACTAGGGGTGGGTTGGGCTGCAGTACACTTTTATGGGGGGATCTGTGGATGACACATATATAGCCACAGATCCCCTCCATAACAATGTCATCAACAGATCCCCCTATAACAGTGTCATCCACAGTTGCCCCCATAATAGTGCATCATCCACAGATCCCCCATAACAGTGCGTCATCCACAGATCCCCCCATAACAGTGTGTAATCCACAGTTGCACCCATAACTGTGCATCATCCACAGTTGCCCCCACAACAGTGCGTCATCCACAGATTCCCCATAACAGTGTGTCTTCCACGGATGCCCATAACAGTGTCTTCCACAGATGCCCATAACAGTGTCATCCACAGATGCCCATAACAGTGTCATCCACAGATGCCTAATAACAGTGTCATCCACAGATCCCTCATCAGGGCCGTCTTTAACGCGGGGCAAAAGGGGCAGCTGCCGTTTGAGCCCCGCTGGCCACTGCGCACAAATTCAATGACATCATCATAAAATATCTTGCCTCTGCTCTGCCGGCTCCGTGTCCCGATCCTAGCCTTCACTATGCGAGCGGCATGGCTCGCATAGTGAAGGACTTACTTGCTTGTTCCTCCTCCTGCCCTTTGTGTATACCGCGCGCCGTGACGTCACGCGGGGGCACTGCAACGCTAGGGTGAGCTGAGCCCTGGTCTCCTTCCTTCCTGCAGAGTGGTGCCCACTTCCAGCCCTGAGCCCAGCTGCCCAGAGCACTGATCCTGAGCCTGCTGGAGTCTTCAGAACTGTAAGTATGTACAGTAATTCACTATAAGCTATAATATATATATATATATATATATATATATATATATATATATATATTTATATTTACATTACTTGTTTTATAAGAGTGAGGGTGCTGGGTGGTTGGAAAAGGGGTGTGTGTGTTGTGGTGGAGGGTGTGATTGCATGCTAGGGTGTGGGAAGGTGGGATCCAGGGGGCCCAAGTAAGTTCTTGCCCAAGGTCCAATCAATATTAAAGTCGGCCCTGCGTGAACCTAACTAACAGACAGATTAACTATATCAATTTCCCTGTCACATATGCAGTGTAGGTGTACTTCACTCAATAAATTGGTATATGACGTGCACCTAACTAATAGACGGATTGACTATTATATTTGTGTGTCAGGGGTATAAAGTACAATGCATTGCACCCACAAAAAAAGGTCACCCACAGAATTAACAGCCAGATTTATGATTATCTTTCTGTGTCAGGGGTACTGGCTACTGGCATTACAGTGATAGGCTGGCCGGAAAGCTTCATCTGGTGCTACACGTGGTTCGGCTCAGTCTTAGCCAGGGAGAGCTGCAGCAGAAGAGACAGATAGTGAAGGGACAGGAAATGGTTTGTTTGTTAGGCAGGTTTTACTGGTGAAAGGACCCAAAAGTCCTTTTAAAGGGATTCTGTCACCTCCCCTCAGCCAAAAAACGATTTAAAAGCAGCCATGCAGCACAGCTTACCTGGATTAGGCTGTGCTGTTTAATCTTGAAATCCGTCCAGCAGTTACTTTAAAAAACGACTTTGATCAATAAGGAAATGCGTCCTGAAGGTGCCCAGAGGGGCGTTTTTTTCTTCCTAGTGAGCCCAGTACCGCCCCTCTTTCAGTGCCCAGCCCGCCTTCCTTGTATTTTCTAACTGCCGCCCCCAGCCTGCCACAGCCTCTCCTCCCCCTCCCTCACGCCGAACGAAGTCTCGCACAGGCGCAGTAACCACTGAGGGCTGCGCCTGTGCGATCATCAGGAGACTGAGGGCGGCAGCTTCATCTTCGTCACTGGGCATGCGCCGAGCCCAGTGACGTCCGATGCTCGCTCTTCCCTCAGTCAGCAGGGAAGAGCAAGCATCGGACGTCACTGGGCTCGGCGCATGCCCAGTGACGAAGATGAAGCTGCTGCTCTCAGTCTCCTGCTGATCGCACAGGCGCAGCCCTCAGTGGGTACTGCGCCTGTGCGAGAGTTCGTTCGGCGTGAGGGAGGGGGAGGAGAGGCAGGAGAGGCTGTGGCAGGCTGGGGGCGGCAGTTAGAAAATACAAGGAAGGCGGGCTGGGCACTGAAAGAGGGGCGGTACTGGGCTCACTAGGAAGAAAAAAACGCCCCTCTGGGCACCTTCAGGACGCATTTCCTTATTGATCAAAGTCGTTTTTTAAAGTAACTGCTGGACGGATTTCAAGATTAAACAGCACAGCTTAATCCAGGTAAGCTGTGCTGCATGGCTGCTTTTAAATCGTTTTTTGGCTGAGGGGAGGTGACAGAATCCCTTTAAGGACTATTGTTTTATCTGGCTGCCATATATATTATTAGCGCAACCAGAGCTAAATTGCGTGCAATTATTTGGCCGTTACTGACAGTGACACAACCTCTGCTACATCTGTTGTGTTACATTTGCGCTGCGAAATTCAGCGCAATTGTTTTGCCGCTGGTGACAGCGACATTTCCTGTGCTACATCTACTGTATAACGTTTGCCCAACCTAAATATCTGTGACATTCATTCAAATTTTTTCGCTGCAGACTGCTGATCGCATCAACATCACCTGTGCCACATCTCCTGTATAACATTTGCACATCCTAAATTTCAGTGACATTCAGTCGCTACTGTACGTGTGACATACTTGCAAGCATATATACAATTTAATATGCTGAAAGCGAGCAGTAAGGGATGGGAAGTGGCCGTGCTGCTGATGGTGCACACAGAGGCCGTGGCCCTGTGCGTGGTGAAACTGTGCCTGCTGCCAGAGCACAAGAAACACACTAATCCACGATACCTAGCTTCATGTACCAGTTTGTAGGGCGGCACAGAACACCACTCTCGACGTCACACCAGTGCATTCAGGTGGTCGGTTGCATTGCAGCAGATAATGCTTCCAGTCGGTTAAGTCAATAAGTGAGGTTCTTGTTAGGTCAACAAGTCAGGAGGATGACCAGAGTGAGGAGGTGGAAGAGGAGGTGCTGGACGATGAAATCACTGACCCAACCTGGGAAGGTGGCAAGCGGAACGAGAACAGCAGTACAGAGGGGGAGGGATCCGCAGCACCACAACAGGAAGTAAGAGGCAGTGGGGTGGCAAAAGAGAGAAGGCGGGCCACACTAAACAGGCCAGCAACTGTTCCCCTGAGCACCCCTTTGCGGCAATCTCCCTTGCCAAGGGGTAGTGTTCCGCAGTCTGGCGCTTTTTTGAGGAAAGTGAGGACGAGCAGGGGCGTGAACACTAGCAGCCTCACCACCACCAGCATGATCCACCAAATCGCATCAAAGCATCCGAATATGTGGTCCAAAGATTGGGTCCACAATCAGTGTCTGTGGGTCACACCACTGCCTCTTCTTCCCCTGTGTTGCGGTGCTGGCCAATCCCCTGTCCAAGATGCAGGCACAGATGCCTCCCGCCCTGCACCTGGACCTTCGCAAGCACCATCAGCTAGCACATCCACTTCTGTGTCCTAGTGCAGAGTACAGATGTCCATACCCCAGGCCGTTGAACGAAAACGCAAATACTCAGCCATCAACCCACAGGCCATAGCACTAAATGCGCACCTTTCCAAATTGATGGCTTTGGAAATGTTGCTATTTAGACTTGTGGACACTGAGGCTTTCCGCAGCCTGATGGCGGTGGCTGTCCCTCGTTACTCAGTCCCAAGCCGCCACTATTTTTCTCGGTGTGCCGTCCCCGCCTTACACCAGCATGTGTCCCGTAACATCACCCGTGCCCTGACCAACGCAGTTATTGGGAAGGTCCAATTAATGACTGACACATGGACAAGTGCTTGTGGCCAGGGATGCTACATTTCCCTGACGGCACATTGTGTGAACGTTGCGGAGGCCAGGAGCGAGTCGTACCCTGGTATGGCACAGGTGCTACCGACACAAAGGATTGCGGGCCCTACTTCCATGAGGATTTCCGCCACCACCTAAATTAGTGGCTGCAACCCCCCTTCTCCTCCTCCGCCTCCTCCTCCACTTCCACCTCTGAATTATCATCTTGCAGCCTTCAGTCAGTAGCTGGAAGCAGTGTAGCACTTCAGTGAGGAAGCAGCAACATGCCGTGCTGAAACTTATTTGCTTAGGTGACAAACAGCCCACCGCCGCAGAACTGTGGCAGGGTATATAAGGGACCAGACTGAGCTGTGGCTCTTGCCACTCAACCTACAACCAGGCACAGTTGTGTCTGATAATGGCCAATACTTGGTGTCGGTTTTGGAGCTCGGCAAGCTCACACACATACCATGCCTAGCCCACGTTTTCAACTTAGTGGTTCAGCAGTTTCTAAAAACCTACCCCAATTTGCCTGAGCTACTGGTGAAGGTGCGCCGCGCGTGTGTCCATTTCCGAAAGTCATCTACAGCTGCCGCCGGTCTGGCATCACTGCAGCAGCACTTGCAATTGCCAGCTCACCGACTTTTGTGCGGCGTGAGCACAAGCTGGAACTCCACGTTTCACATGTTGGCCAGGCTTTGTGAGCAGCAGAGGGCAGTAGTTGAGCACCAGCTACAACATTGTTGTTGCCTTTCCTGTCAACTTCCACTCTTCAGAAGCGACAAGTGGGCATGGATGTCTGACCACTGTGAGGTTTTACACAACTTTGAGGAATCAACAGAGTTGGTGAGCGGCGATGCCGCTATTATCAGTGTAACCATCCCAATTCTGTGTCTCCTGAAACGCTTGCTGCTCACAATGAAAGTGGATGCTTTGCATGTGGAAGAGGTGAAAATGGGGGAAGACAGTACACAGGGTGATAGCCAGACCACCCTCCGTTTGTCTTCTCAGTGAAAATTGGATGATGATGAGGAGGAGGAGTAGGAGATGGTTGCTTCCGCTACAGAGGGTAGTACCGATAGCAAGTTTATTCCATCTGTTTAGCATTGATAGGCCAAAGAGGAGGAGGAGGATGAGGAGATTGAGAGTCATCCTCCTGATGAGTGCAGCGATGTCTTGTCTGTTGGGACTCTGGCACACATGGCTGACTTGTGCCAGCAGCAGACCCTCACCCCTAATTTTTTAGATGGTCAGCTCAGCAGCAGACCCTCACTCCTAATTTTTTAGATAGTCAGATCAGCAGCAGGCCCTCACCCCTATTGTTTTAGATGGTCAGCTCAGCATCAGACCCTCACCCCTAATGTTTTAGATGGTCAGATCAGCAGCAGGCTTTCACCCATAATGTTTTAGAGGGTCACCAGCAGGCCATGAATCATAATTTTTCAAGGGTGTGTATGATGCCCTTCTTTATCTGTAACAAAGGGTGTATTGGATTGCCGGTTCCTTGTAATTTTTGGCAGCTCTTTCCCTTAGTGCATAGGCTTTATGAGTGTAGGAGTCCCACTACCTGAACAATTGTACCACAATGTGAATGAGGCCCTCCTTTATGTGATATACAGGTTGTATCGGAGTGCCTCTTCCTTGTAATTTTTGGCAGCACTTGCACTTTACATACAAGTAAATATACAGGAAAGAATGTTTCCTAACAATTTTTCCTCTAAAATCTATTTTATCTTTGGTTTTGTGTATATTATTGTCAGTCTGTAAAAGTGTAGTACTACTCGGACAACATCGTTCCCAGCAGCAACCTGGGCGTCCAAGATGCATCCAGACATCCTCCTCATGCTGTTCCTGAACCATTTCAGCAGTGTTTCCATCAATTTCTGACCTTTTCCTATGAACCAGACACCCTACCCTCTTCATAGCAGGGGGTGCCTGGTTTAATGCTCGTGTTCTCCCATTGACTTCCATTGTGCTCAGGTGCTCTGCCGAACACCCGAGCATCCCAAAGTGTTCTACTCGAGCACCTGAGCACTTTAGTGCTCGATCAACACTAATAATAAGGAATACCAAATGTGCCAATCATTTGAAGAGTTCTGTCAGATTATTTTATAAATGGTATTTTACACCAAATAAACAGGCTACAATAGCTAGACAATATTGTGTTGGAGATGCCAAAGCCCCAAAGTAGGATCTGTGCATATTTGTTAGATTGTAAAATAATCCATGCCCTATGGGAGTCAATAAGTTCTCTACTTTGCAAATTGTATGAAAATTGTGTGAAACTAACTAGCGCACAAGCCTTATTATCTCTAAATTTAGAACATTCTCACTATACACATAAAACAGCTATTATACATGCGCTAATAGTGACAAGAACAAAAAATTTGAAATCCTGGAACAATTTTATGGCCTGTCTCCTTTCTGAAATAATTAGTGCTGTCAACGAAAAAAATCACAGCTTCAAATTTACATAAACTTCCTTTATATTATAAAAAAGTGGAACATTTGGGTAAAGTCATCTTAAAATCAGATTCTTAGTTCTTTTTATTACATTGGACTGTATTTAAAGGGGTTGTCCCACATAAAAAATTCAGCAATTTTCAAACCACCACCTGGATCTGAATACTTTTGTAAATGCATGTAATTGTAAATGTAGTAAAGCCACTGAGTTATTTAATAAACTATACCTGTATAGCGCCACCTGCTGTTTGTTATTTTCCTTATTTCTCTGTCCACTTAGCTGAAGTGGACACACATGCTTAGTTGTAACCTTCAACTGTCCCCTGAGCTGTAAAAGGGAGAGAGCTGCAGAAGAAAGGAAACACTCCCTGAGCTGCCAGCTTGATATAAATCTAGCTGAGCAATTGGAGCAATGAATAGGGAGATCTCTGAATACATGTGAGGTACAGGGCTGGTTCTAGCTTTGTGAGAAATAAATTGTCATGTCCTCAATGTTGGCCATAAAAGTGCATAAGGGTGGACCAACACACTAAAGTGGAGCAGCTCACCACCAAAATTAACCTGGGGCTACCGGATGTGTATAAAAAAAAAAAAAAAATGTTCAACGAACCCTTTTCTGTATGGGGCTCCAAAACAGACAGATGGCCACTGCACCTCTGCTAACAAATTTGCATCACCAGAAAAGGCTTCAATTTTAGCAGCAGTATCGGAAGTGGACCTCTGCTGATTGGCATAGGGTTACCTTCTCCAAAGAGTCACGTTTTCTGCATTATTGAACGGAAGGACATTGGTGAATCAGATGAGCAACTGTTGCTGGAATAACACAAGGTAGTGGTGACAGCATTATGCTCTTGGGAATGTTTTGGGCCCACTCATCCATGTGGAAAGCACTTTCATCTTATTTGGGTATAAATATATCCTTGCAGATCATGTACAACCATACTGTTAGGTCAGTGGTTAGTGCCCACCGCTGCTCTGCTACTTACCATGAAACTCAGCAACCTATGCAAGCTGTTGTCTCCATTGCACCAGTCTTTGTACCCTTAGGGGACATGCACGCTCACCTATGGCCTTTTAAAGGGTAAGATCAACTTGTATCTGCAAATCCTTCCCTAGCCAATGGCTGAAGTCCTCTTGTTATTTAAGGTAACTCCCCCAAGGGGAGAGTGCCTCTGCTTTCAGATTGTAGTAACCTGCAAAAGTGTTTTCTCTTGTCTGACTATCCGTGTACCGTACCTGTCTATTGATTCTGCTCCTTGCCGCCTGCCACCTTGGAACTGCCACATGGAATCTACATGTACTCAGCCTGCCCTGGACTGAGGACACCTTGCTTTATCACTTGCTGCTTCTGTTATTCTCTTGCATCTTACCTGTGTTCTGTGAGTTCTCCAGTGTTTACCTGCTCCAACCGTGTGTTCCAGTGCCTCTTGTTTTCTGTGTGAATTCTGTTTACCTAGTTGATCTGTGTTGTCTGTGCTCCAACCCAGTATCCTGCCTATTTGCCTTGCCTGAGTTGGCTCACCACACTGCTTGCCAACTTTTCTCTGTGTCTTTGTGGTTCTCTACAGTCAGGAATACAAGTTACCAAAAACCTAAGTGTTCACACTTACCTGCAGCTTTGGTGCGTTTTCTGCATCCTGAGCTCCTGGTGCTATCACCGGAGTCCCTAAACCCAGTGGGTCAGTTGCCATTCCCAATGGGACTATCACAGGAGGTAGAAACCTGGTTGTTTCCACACAGCAAAGTCCAAATCCCTGTATAGTGGTTAAAGAGTTAATAACGGGGATGCGCCAGGATAACACCCTTAGGTTTAGCCCTAAGTCAAACCGGTTGGTAAACATAGTGGGTCCACACTTACTGTTCCGTAACACATACATTCTGATTGTCTTCCCTGGGGCGGATATGATTTACCTGCATGTCAAAATGTCTGGCATTGATTGGAAGAGCATGACCAAGACTTCCAAGTACTACTCTAGCCCCCTAATTCCCCTGACTTGAACCCAAATGAACATCTGTGGGACCACTTTGATCATCATGTTCGATCTATGGATCGCCACTCTCCCTCCAGCAGATGTGTGATGCACTGCAGTCAGCATGGCTCCAGATACCTGTGACAACCTACCAGGACAGTATGGAGTCACTCCCCGTCTAGCTGCTGTCTATGCTGCACATGGCTGTTAATCTGGATATTACCTGGGGGTCATAATAATGTGACTTGATTGTGTATAAAAGCTACTGTAGCAGAAGGAAAGCAAAGAGTAGAAAAAAAAGGTTATAATTAGTGTTGAGCGAATTAAAGTATCTGAAGCTGTAAAGCCGAATTACCTTGCGCATTGTGGTAACAAATTTATTTTTCCTGAAATGGCTGTAGAAAAAAAAAAAAAACATACTCACCTCATCCATTTGTTTACAAAGAGGCCGTCGGGGCAATCTTGATTGCAGAAACAGTGCAAAATCTTGCGCGGGTTGATGAGTGCATCACCGCGCTGGCTGGGCGCAGTGATGTTATCAATGATGATGTCACTGCTCCCCGCCAGCAAGATCATGTCATCACTTCACCGCACAATATTTTGCTTGGTGTCTTCAAATACGATAGCCACGATGGCCTCTCTGTGATGAAATGTACAATGTATTTGTTTATATATATTTTTTAACCGGATTAGCCCCTGAAAGGCCTTACTTTCATTATTTTATTCTCAGATGCTGCGATCAGCGATGAGGGTGGCATCTGAGGGGTTCAATGACAGGGGGCGATGCAACGTTCCCTATCATTGCCCCTGCTACATACAGAGGAATTCGCTTTGTGACGCAGCAATTCACCACAAATCGCATTTCTTTGTGAAATTCGGTGAAACAGCCGAATCAAATTTTTCATACCTTCACTCATCACTAGTCATAATGTGCATAGAACATGTTTATTTGGTAGGATGGTAAAGGGGACAATAAAAGGGCATAGATTTCGGGGGTGCCAAATTTGCTATCACAATCAGTCCATTGTGCCGGTGGAGACCAAAATACCCTCTTTCGTATAAGAAGGCACAAGTATACAAGACCGGTGGTAGGTAGGTGGTTAGGTTTTGTAAGGTGGCAGGTCAGAACAACCTACAGTAAATCTGCAATACAATAACATGTGAAATAGAAGAGGGAGATGGTGGGTAGTAACATGCAAACGATAAAACAGCCGACACTATTATCACTGTAGACTTTTTGATCATTGCTAAACTATATTATATTGAAATTCACAAGCATAGTGGCACAAATAACACCCCCTTTGTATTCAAATTCCATTACATTCTATTTTTCTCAAAAATATTTTAGAAAATGTAATTTTCCTCATCGTAATGTCATCGATCTCATCCCAGGCTCCTGCCCTCAGAGGCCCTATATTCTGTCCTTCCATAAGTACCTTGCAGGTAGTGGCTTACTGGTTGAAAATTACAGGTTGATAATGAAGGCTGCCTGGAGATCACACACATTGTTAAGTGATAATTGTTCCAGCAGAGCTTCTCGCTGTCCTGTTTTATGAGCAATATAATACACTTGGCAAGCGGAGCTGATGCATCTTCTGCATTGGGACTCTTCCTACCATCTATAAAAGTGCAATTATTGTACTATAAATTGTGTATCTGCATACTTCAGTGCTTTAAATATTCCTCTCTATCCTCTCCTCTGCAGACAGCATGTTATTACGCTTTACTATACATACTGTACAGCTTATATGTATGCTTCTAGCTGTGTTTATTATGGGTATTAAGCTAACATAAAGGATTTTTCAGAGCCATCACAAGATAGATCAAAGGTAAAAGATTTACTTGCCGCCTGCTGCTTATTCATGAATTCATGAGATGTATGTAGAGTCGCTATATGAAATATACACAGCTCAATGCAGCTGAGGTAATGTGGTTCAAAGAGAAAGGATAATGTAATAAGAAGCACCATGTGGCCAAAGGGTCTCCAGCTATGGAAGAAAATACACTAACTAGACTGGTATTACAGTGGTTCTGCATGGGGGAAATGTTTCATGAAGCAGGTCTACAAAACCTTCAGACCGGAAATACAGTGAGATGTAAAAAGGAGTCCATTATTCTGTATACTGTTTGTAAAATACTCGCACCAGCACTCTTCTTTGACATATTTTTATTTTTATTTTTTTAGCCTGGCCATCACACTGTAAGATTTTCTTTGTGGTTTGCATTTTCTTCTAAGGCCTTTAGTAACATGCATATGCTGATTCTTAAACTGAAGACATGGCAGCTCATTTATGTGCCCCAAGTGTACTCTATAAGCCTTACCTGAGCATCTGGATGTGATATAGGAGGTCCTCTACTCAGAACTTTATAACCCAAAGCAGAGAGCCATTAACGGTTTACATTTGGATGGCCGGCATGTCCTAATAGACTTTGCAGGGGAGATGCAAGGGAGATCATTAAGGCTTCCAGAAGACAGACCAAAAACATTTCTTGAAACATTTCTTAAAATCCAGCATACAGTTGTAGTAGGACCCATTGTTTAAATCACATTTTTAGGTTGAACACATATTTTTGGTGTTTTTCCCCCATATCACTATATATAATCATGCAGTTTTTTACACTGGTCATTAGGTTCAAAATATTGACTTCTATGGAAGAGTTTTCTAGGCATCCTCTAACCCAGGCATCCTCAAACTGCGGCCCTCCAGCTGTTGTAAAACTACAACTCCCACAATGCCCTGCTGTAGGCTGATATCTGTAGGCTGTTCGGGCATGCTGGGAGTTGTAGTTTTGCAACAGCTGGAGGGCCGCAGTTTGAGGATACCTGCTCTAACCTGTGCAGAAGGGCTGTATTTATAGATGGGGCAAGCGATACTATAGAGGGGCAGTATAGAGGGACACTTTGGTACTTGGGTCTACAGCATAACCAAACACTACAGCACAATACACTGCCCCAGGAGCACCATAATCACACCATAGCACAATATACTGCCCTAGCAGAACAAAATACTGCAGTACAGACCAAAATACTGCCCCAGCAGAACTAAATACCACATTGCAGCACAATATAGTGACCCAGAATTTGGTTCTGCTGAGGTAGTATTTTGTGCTTCTGTGTGGTATTTGGTTCTGCTGCAGAACCAAGCACCACTGTGCAGGACAAATACTGTCACAGCAGAACCAAATGCAGCCCAATATACTGATCTAGCAGCTTAAAATACTTCCCCAGAAGATGCCCTTCTGTGGTGGCCAGTGCCAGCTGCCATGTTCTGTCCTCCTCCTCTTCCTCCTACAGTTGTCGCTAATATACTGAGCAGGGGGCTGACAAGGTGAGACACAGGTCACAGCAACGAGCCAGCTGTACAATAGCATACTGCCTGTCAAAACTGCCAAACATACAGAAAAATACAGCACCACATACCTATTACATACATTAATGTCTCCTCTGATGTAGATGTTCTATTTCCTCATCTTCTCCGTCTGGCTCAGATCGTCATGACAGTTCTTTTAGCCACATCTTCTGCAGTTTCTGCAGAATTTGCCAAACAGGCATGTTAGAATCCTCAGTTTTACATCATCCTCCCCATCTTCTGAACACAATCTCCCCATTGTGGTACCCCAACTGTGTCATCCTTCTGCTACTGTACCTCCAATACTGTGCCCACTGTGCTCCTGAATGTCCACCTATTGTGTTTCACATTTAGTAGCGTTCTGCCTCCCCCCCAACTTCCTGACTCCCTAGGCACATGCCTAAAGGGTGTGTAATGGGAAATATGGCCCTGCTGTGCAGAGGTCAGGAAGTAGTAGATACGCTGTGATATCACCTATGGTGAATGGTGGATTCTGTAGACAGCTGAATGACAGCTAGTTGATTTAGAACAAACCTCAGAGACACTGGTCAGCGTAACAGTGGTCGCCTACTCATCACGGCAATCCCAGGCTCTGTGCTCAGCGAGCCCTGCCTTCCCTGGTTGCCTTCATTATTGCCAGCATCCAGCTGAATTACAGGGCAGGTAGCAGCGGTGATCTGCTGCCAGTGTGTCTCCATGCACTGCTTCAGTCTTGGACTCTCTGCCTGAAGATACTGTACCTTCTGGAATCTGCTTCACAGTTTCTTTACTTTCTGCCCTACACACATCACGTCTTCTAGCCTGTTTCCTGTAGCACCTTAGTAAAGGCCAGCATGCATCACTTCCTGTGATGTAAGGGTTTTGCACATGTGACCTGTGTGACCAATCCCAGTCATTCTGCACCTATTTTATTGGTCCAGTCCCCTTCCCAGGTGCCTGAGCATCAAAGGTGCTTGTGTCCTGCAAAGGTTGCTGTTATCCGTGCTTGTGTTCCTGTATACCTGATCCATGCTTGTGTTTCTGGACTCTGCTACCTGTTTGATCCTTGCTTGCTTCACCTCAACGGTCCTATTGCTGACCTGGATTGCCTGAAATGTGGCCACCTGCCCTGACCCATTGCTTGCTTTATTTCACTTCTGCCTCATTCTTCGGTCCTGCACTGTCGCTCCTGGTTATGACTCAGCCTGCTGAATATGACTGTACCTCTGGTACCTTTCACTGGTACTTGTGTGCCAATCCCCCTCAAGAGGTACTGTAGCAATCTGATGTTTTCCTTGGGAAAGTCTATCTCCGACATCAGGGGTCCGGCAAAGAATAAGGGGTTCACTTAGAAAACACCCTTGAAGAGAAGATTAAGAAAATACATTCATCCAAATATGAAAACACAAAATAGTGGAAATCTTGTGACATGGTCAATCAATGTAAACTTGTCTATCAATACTTTATTGCACTGAAAAGTGATTTCTGACAACAGGATACATTTTTACCTTTAGTGAAATGGTGCCAAAAAGAGCATACAAACTGTAATTACAAAAATAGATCATTTTCTTATTTAGAAAGTCTACCACTGTGTTGTCCCCATGAGGTTTGTCTAGATGTTAAGGGAGAGCTTCCTAGAGACTGCTCAATTATGACTGGCAAGTAACCTCTTCGGGGAGATGCCAGTCTCCATTAACTGCTCATTTGATTGGCCTTTAAAGTACCCAATGAAATTGAGTAATGGGCTAAGCCTATGCAGTAATTATGTCAGTGCATTAAAAAAGATGAAGAGCATTCTCCTAAATCATTTGTGATGGCTGCTTCGCACCCACCATAGAGCTGTAGTAATTGTATTATTTTCCCAGTCTTTGTTCTTTTCAAACAAGATGAAAGCAAATTTGGATGGAAAATACGTGGCAGATGCTAGAATGGTATTTATTCACCAAAACCGCTGAGGTCATTCATTAAAATCTCCATTTTAATTAGCAAACACCTGTTTTCTGTTTGATTGTACACTGATATGTACAATCTGCAATTTGCTTTCTTCAGTACGAGCGATTTAACAGCTCCGACAGTAGTGGTTAATCTAATTAGGATGCGCTGCTCCTGAGGCATCACATTGTCTTCAGGAAATGACTCAAGCGTGCTCGGCCTTCCTCAGCTAGGGTGCCTCTCTCTGCAGGCCGATGCTGGCACAATAAAGTTCACGTTCTGTACTGATGATGACCTTAGTCTGAACTGCAAGTAGTTTGACATTGATTGTCTGCTTCTCTAGAAGCAAAAGGTGGCAGATTCTTTTGAGCAGAATTAAGTAATGCTAATTAAAGCTAATTTTTATTTATTTTTTAGGTCAGGGCCCTTTATTAAGAACTGGCCGGTTACCAAAATAAAAGTTTAATTTTCTCAAAATTGGATGCCATTTTACATATCATGCACATCTTGTGAAGGTCATTTTTGATAAGTAGAAGAAAAACATATGTTTCTTTGCTATGTAAAGGATTTAATACCACATACAATATGATGAACCAAACTTGACTTGATCTTTAGTAATTACCAAAAGTCTCCATGGAAATGTTGCTGTCAGTTACAAACCACATGTACTAAGATAAAACTCCTCAGCAAACCACAAGCTTGTATGAAGGCAGCAAATATATCATCTGGAACAATAGACTTTATGAGAAGTCTCTTTTCCAAAAACTTTCCCTGGAAACTTTTTGGATTCAAGTAGATCATGGCTGAGAAATGCAATTAACACTTTTGAAGTGGTCATAGTGCTGTTGAAAGTAAAAGGAGCCACTTGAAGTAGGTGGTGGAGTCTTTTTCAACAATGGGTTCCTCTTTTAAGATATTTGCAGCAGATTGGAGCAGTTGACCAGATAAGGTAAGTTTTCTTCTAAAGGTAAAAAAATTTTTGGAGGGCACATGCTTTTTCTTCTCAGCTTTTGTCTTAAAAATTGTTGAGGAACAGGTTTTTTACCTTTTTGTACTGTATGGAAATTCATCACTTTTGTTATAGGCTTTTGAAGTACATGGCAAGTTTACTTTGCCACACACAACAGGTATGTTTCCCTTAACTTATGGCTTTAAAAGTTTAAAGGGGTTATCCCATCATAATGATCACTGTTAAATCTGTTAATGATTTGACAGTGATCATTTTTCTAAATATACTTTATTAACAAATTCCCACCGATTAGGATAAAATTCATCCCCACTTACCTTATTGTTGTGACTCGGTCTCCCCTGGTTACGACCACCGCTCTTCTCCAAAATCCCGATGGTCGCGCTTGCCCAGAAGACTCCTTCTGGGCTCACACTGCCGAGCATGCGCAACGGTGACTTCTTCCCGGCCAGAATAGTACAGAGCTGCGAACGCACACGCCGGCTCTGTACTATACTGGGCAGGAATAAGTCACCATTGCGCATGCGCGGCGGCGTGCGCGTTCAGAACAGCGCGCGGCACTGCCGGAAGAAGAGTTCAATCAAGATGAAGCCCGCCCCCAGCCAGAATCCAGGAAGTGAACGCGCGGTGGCAGCAGGTAAGTTTCAAAACGCAAAGTGGGATAACCCCTTTAAGGCCCCTTTCACACGGGCAAGAATTCTGTGCATTGAGTGAAAATCGCAGCATGTTATATATTCTGTGTTTTTTCACGCAACGCAGGCCCCATAGAAATAAAAGGGGATGCGTGAAAATTGCAAGCATCTGCAAGCAAGTGCGGATGCTGTGCGATTTTTACGCATGGTTGCTAGGAGATGATAGGGATGAGCAGCCCCATTAAAGTCAATTTACTGTATTATTTTTCCTTATAACAGAATGCTTAGTAAAATGTGTATTGAGGGGTTAAAAAAAAAAATATTAACTCACCTCATCCGCTTGTTCGCTCAGCCAGCATGTCTTCTTTCTTCTTCTTTCAGGACCTGCCAAAGGACCTTTGATGACGTAATCGCGCTCACCATATGGTCAGCGCAGTGACGTCAGCGCAGGTCCTGCTGAATTCAACAGGACCTGCGCTGACATTGACGCGCTCACCACGTGGTGAGAGCAATTACGTCATCAAAGGTCCTTTGGCAGGTCCTGAAAGAAGAAGAAGAAAGAAGAATATACCGGCTGCGCGAATAAGTGGATGAGGTAAGTAATTTTTTTTTAACCCCTCATGCCACATTTTAGACAGCATTCTGTATTAAGAATCCTATAATTTTTCCTTATAACCATGTTATAAGTGAAAATAATAAAATCTAAGGAACACCTAACCCAAATACGAACTTCAGTGAAGAAGTCCGGGTTCGGGTCTGGGTACCACAATCAGTTTTTTCTCTTGCACGTGCAAAACGCATTGCACTTACGTGGAAAAAACTGAGCAAGGCAACGCAATCACAGTCAAGATTGACTGAAATTGTGTACCCACTTGAACGATTTTCCCTGATCGCAGACGCAACGCAACCGGACCTAATTCGGACACGCTCGTCTGCAAGGGGCCTAAAAGTTGGTTTTCTCACCAATATGCTGACCACAAGTTTTCTCACTGTTAGACAGTAGACACACATCAATAAGCTGGCAGCAAATATTTAATTGTGGCACAACAGAAGATGAAGAATAACACAGCCCTTGAAAATGTTGTACCATTTCTACAACATATCCAATATCCACAGGATAGGGGATAAAAATCTGACTGGTGTGTGTCCAACACCTAGGGCCTCCACTTATCACAAGAATGGGAGATCATGTTGCCCCATTTGAAGAGAGACATGCATGCACAGAGCTGCTTCATTGAGCTCTATGGGGTTGTAGGAGATAGCCAACTGCTTGTACTCTACTTTTATTACATTCCCATAGAGCTGAATGGAGCAGCAAACATGCATGCATGACTGCCAGTAAATTGAAATGGGGGAACATGGCCCCTGTTCTTTTGATCAGTGGAGGCCCCAGCGGTCTGACCATAGATTGTTGTAATAGGACAACTTCTTTAATGAAATCAATGGACCTGCCATATAATACACAGATGTGATATGTCCTCAAAAGAGAAAGATACTCTTTTCAGTTGCTCCACCATGTGCTGAGCATCCATGTAAAGCATGGGATTTTCAAAAATACATTAAGACCTTGATTGATAAACAATAATCCAAATTTTATTTTAAAGTTTTCTTCTTTCCAACACAAAACAATTACATGGCAAAAAGTCTATTATTTGTACAACAAAAGCCTTAACCGTCAGGCTGTTGCATATCCACAGTGGACCATCAGGATTCTCCACAATCATCTACTACCCTGATTGCTGTTCAGCTGTGCCTTTTCATACAAGAGTTTCTCCCACAATCATATGAAGGTTTATTTTTTATAAAAGTCCAGAGTCTCTGCTGGTCCTACTCTTATAAGGTCAGGGCAGACACACCCTACTGCAGCTAATGAAGGTAAGTAATCGTTAATTTCTAACGATAATTTGTTTTCCCTTAGTCCTAACAGCAGCACAGATGGGGTTAACTGCCCCTGTGGACTGGTAGGACCAGCGGAATTTTAATGAGCCCAAGAACCAATAAACGATCTTCAGCTCCCTGAAAGGGAGGAGATCACCCCCCAGCCCACCGTGTTTTTAACAAGCATAATGTATTTAGGGTGGGATATTTGTGTGCTGCTGTTAGGACTAAGGGAAAACAAATTATCGTTAGAAATTAACGATTCCCTTACGTCCTCAACAGCAGCACAGATGGGGAGATAGCAAGAAGAATCCCCTAGGGAGGGTCCTCATGCCTGGCAGAACTAAGAACAGTCTGCCCAAAAGCCGAAAACTCTGCCATCCTAGCATCTATCCTATAATGGGAGATGAAGGTTGACTCAGAGCTCCAGGAGGCCGCCTTACAGATCAACTCTAAGGGGAGGAGTCTTCTCTCCGCAACCGAGGTGGAGACCGCCCTAGTAGAATGGGCCCTCACAAACTCGGGAGGATCTAAGGATTGGGAGACGAAAGCTTCCATAATGGCCTCCTTGATCCAGCGACTAATGGTGGCTTTAGACGCTTTACGGCCTTTAGAATTACCGGCAAACAGGATAAGAAGATTATCATCTATCCTGAACTCACTAGATCTATCCACATAGATCTGGAGGCATCTTGAAATATCCAGCGGATCTCTAGCTGGAGGATCAGAGGAGGAGGCTGTAAACAAAACTGGTAAAGATATTACCTGATTGATGTTCTGGAAAGTAGGCACCTTAGGCCTGAAGTAAGGTAAAAACTTCAGGAGTACTCTATCCTGTAGAAAAATAATGTACGGGTGATTTGCGGAGAAAGCCTGCAATTCAGAAACTCTTTTGGCTGAAGCTATAGCCAGAAGAAAGACCATCTTTAAAGTCAAAAATTTAAAATTTACCTCCTCCAAGGGCTCGAAGGGGGGAGATGCTAGCCCCCTGAGCACTACTGAAAGATCCCACTGGGGGATAGGTTTCAGTATAGTAGGCTTTAGTCTTTCAGCTCCCTTCAGGAAGCGTTTGATGAGTGGGTCCCGAGAATGTGGCCTGTTGAGACAGGCCGAGATGGCATAAACCTGTACCTTCAAGGTAGCTGGAGATAGGCCTCTATCTAATCCATCCTGAAGAAATTGAAGTATCGCAGGAAGGGGCGGATCTGCAGACGCCACCTGTCTGGAATCACACCATGCCTCGAAGATTCTCATGATCCTGGAGTAGGCCTTCTTTGTAGACTCTGCTCGGGAATGCTGCAAAGTTCTCAGGACCGACTCGGAAAGCCCTTCTATATTGGGAAGGGACTGATCAACCTCCAGGCTGTCAGGTTGAACCTGTGCAGATCTGGGCAGAGGTGAGTGTCCCACGACACCAGGGTCTGCTCCGGGGGGAGTCTCCAGTATTGTCCCCGACTCATCTGAATGAGCTGGGTAAACCAGGATCTTCTGGGCCAAAACGGTATGATGGCTATTACCGAGGCCTGATCCTGACGGATTTTCATCAATACCCTCGGTATCATGGAAAAGGGAGGGAAGATGTAAGCCAGCCTGAACCTCCACGGTATTGACAGAGCATCTATCGCCAGGGGGTTGTCCTCCCTGTAGAGGGAACAGAACCTCATCACCTTGGCGTTGAACCTGGTTGCCATGAGATCCACTTCTGGCATACCCCATCTGTGAACTAGCTGCCTGAAGATCTCCGGATGCAGAGACCACTCCATGGTCGGTAAACCTCGACTTAAGCGGTCCGCTATCATATTGAGGGAGCCTCGAATATGAATGGCAGATAGATGGGAAAGGTTCAGCTCTGCCCACCGAAGAATTACCCCGATCTCTGACAGAAGGGGCAATGATCTTGTGCCTCCCTGTTTGTTTATATAGAGGACTGCAGTCATATTGTCTGACTGGACTTTCACTGCTTTGCCCCGGATCTGAGGCGCAAAGTGAAGGAGGGCTAGCCGGATAGCTCGCATCTCGCGAAGATTGGAGGAAAGATGCCGCTCCAGAGGAGACCAAGATCCCTGAATTGGGGATCTGTCCAGGTGAGCGCCCCAGCCTACAAGGGAGGCGTCTGTAGTCAATATGACCCAAGCTGGTTGGGTCATAGACTTCCCTGCTGGTAGCTGAAATCACCATCTGAGGGAATTTCGGGTTTGACCGGACAGGGAGCACAGGGAATCTAGCCCCGCAGGGCTGCCGTTCCATAGGTGTAAGACCTCCGACTGAAGAAGACGGAGGTGCCATAACGCCCAAGGGACCGCATCTGCAGCCGCTGACATGAGCCCCAGCATCTTCATGAGAGTCCGGATAGAGACTCGACGAGGGACATAAAGGACCTTTGCCAGGTCCTGAATCCGCGCTCTCCTTTCTGGAGTCAACCGGAGGGACATCTCCACAAAGTCGACCACGAATCCTAAGTAATGGATTGAAGTCGATGGGCTCACATTCGACTTCTGCCAGTTGATAATCCAGCCTAGGCGGAAGAGAAAGGAGACTGCGACCTGAAGATGGTGGGTAAGGATCGGAACTGAAGAGGCTATGAAAAGCCAATCGTCCAGATAAGGAATAATAGTCAGTCCTTGGAGTCTCAAAGCTGCCACCACCGAAACCACCACCTTGGTGAAGATGAGGGGGGCAGAAGAGATTCCGAAGGGAAGCACGGCGAACTGAAAGTGCCTGCAAACCCCTGAGATCTGGACCGCGATCCTGAGGAGTTTCCGGGAAGCGGAATGGATTGGAATGTGAAGGTACGCATCCTTGAGGTCCAGAGTAGCCATGACGTCCCCAGGATTGAGGATATGGCTGACTGACCTTATGGTTTCCATGCGAAACCTTGTTTTCCTTATAAATCGATTGAGGAATCTCAAATCGATGATCATCCGGAGATCACCTGTCTTCTTGGGAACCAGGAACACTGGTGAATAAATCCCTAGGCCCCTCTCCCATGCCGGTACCTCCTCCAGGGCTCCCTTGGAAATATAGTCCTGAATGTAAGATTCTAGGACCATCTGTTTGGCAGACCCGAAGCTTCGTGTGGCGATGAATCTCTCTGGGGGAGGGAGATAAGATTAACCCGGTACCCGGCGGAAACTATGTCCTGGACCCAGGGGTCTGCAATCAACCGGCTCCAAGAGTCTTTGAAATGGGTAAGACGGCCCCCCACGGGAATCTGGGGGAGGGATACGGGAAAATCTAGAGGAGACACTGCAGGGGCAGCAGGGCTTATCCAAGAGCCTCGAGGAGGCCCATAGTCAGGAGGGTTTTGCCTCCCTGGTGGGTTTGCGGGGGCGTCTCGGATATTTACGAGACGGCCCCCCCAATCTCTGCGCCTAGACTGCTGCCCAGAACGACCTCCGCCCTTCTTTTCCTGTCTGGGGCGTCCCCGAAAGGGCTGCTGGGGGAGGCTCTTCCCTTTTTTATCGGAGAGCCCCTCCATTATTTTGTCCAATTCGGACCCGAATAACCTATCTGGTTCGAAGGGGAGCCCACAAAGGTTAAACTTGGATGCGTTATCCGCGATCCACGGTTTCAGCCAGAGTGGTCTGCGGGCAGCTGAAACTAGGGCCATAGTTTTGGCGGCCAGCTTTAGCTGCATCTGGGAGGAATCAACTAAAAAGTCCATAGCCAGGTTGGCTGACTTGAAGGCTGCCAGGATGTTGTCTCTTGATACGCTCTGGTCCACATCCGTCTGGATTTGATTAAGCCTAGAGCGTAGATAGGTGGCTACCTCAGTGGCCGCAATGGAAGTAGATGCGGAGGCAGCGGCCGCCGCGTAACCCCTCCTAAGGGTGCACTCTGCCCTCCGGTCTAGAGGGTCCTGCAGGCTAACCCCTTGGTCTGCAGGGACTAGAGTGCGCCGGGACAACTTGGCTATAGCCATGTCCACCTTGGGAACGGAACCCCACGATTCCACCAAGGGTTTAGCCATCGGGTACATGAGTCTGAATTTTCTGGTAAGCACTGGACCCTTCTCAGGCTTTTTCCACTCTGTGCGCATCACAGAGAGGAGGGTCTCATCCGCTCTAAAGACACGCTGTGTCCGACCGGCGGGATCAGAGGACTCCCCCATGTCAACATCCTGGTCCCCCGACCTGATGGACTTGAGTAACTTCTGCGTCTTCTCTGGAGGAAAAAAGCAAGAAGTAGATTCTTCTTCCTCAGAAGAAGAAGACCCCACTGAACAGGGGGTAGGTCTTTCGACCGGTGCGACCACCTCCATGGGAGTCTGAGAGGGACCTGGTAGCCTCTCATTAAGTAGCTGAACTACTCCCTTGATGGAATCATCCACGTATGTCTTGGTCCATTGGAACATCTCCTGCATCGTGGGTTCCGTGGATGCCGTGCGACAACTCTCACATCTGGAGTAAGGACAGCTGTCAACTAGGGGTGTGTTACATTCGTAACATGCCAAATGCTTCCTCTTGGCCCCAGCCTTCCGCTGATCCTCCTTAGGGGAAGCCATAGTCTGTAATGGAAGAAACAAAACAGGTCATAACACCTACAACATCAGGAGGTGGAGAAAACCAGACCTTAAGGGGGCCCACCAGCACTAGAAGAAATAGAGCTGAAAGAAGAGGAAGTACAAAACCCAAGCAAAGCAATACTGCAGGAATATCACAAAGCACAGGAGAGCTCTGGAGCTAACTTGTGAAAGCAACGCAACCAGAGCACTGACTGATGGGCTCTGGGCGCTTAAAAGGAGGAAACCCTGCCCAATGGGCGGGTTCCTGAAACGAGATCAGCACCACTCCCTTTTTTTTTTTTTGTATATGTGCTGCCAAAGCAAGCACTCAGAAAAACCAGAGCCTATACTGGCTCTACCTAAACGAAAAATTGTCTCCAAGACTAATCCTAAGCCCAGGATGTCATTCTAGGGAGCCAGTTTAAAGAAAAGGTGAGTTTTATACATCACCGCATCCCTTCGGAAAACCGGAAGTGACGTAGCGCACCTAGGGCGCGTCACTTCCGGAAAATGGTGGCGCCCATAGCGCCGCACACATGCGGTAACGGAGGAACGGAGCACTGTCTACAGATGATGAAAGAAGAGGGGAGGGGGACGCCCCCCTCCCCAACGGTACCCCAGACCGAAATCGCCATGATCAGGCCTAAAATAAAGGCACTGAGATCCATAGAAAGCGAGCTAAGCTTTAAGGAGGGAAAAAAGAACCCCTAAGCAATCTTCAGCTCCCAGAGAGGGAGCGACACGCCAGTCCACCTGTCCAGAGGACAGAAAAAAACACGGTGGGCTGGGGGGTGATCTCCTCCCTTTCAGGGAGCTGAAGATCGTTTATTGGTTCTTGGGCTCATTAAAATTCCGCCGGTCCTACCAGTCCACAGGGGCAGTTAACCCCATCTGTGCTGCTGTTGAGGACGTAAGGGAACACATATTTGAAACATATTTTAATATACATGTTTTTATATAGTTTCCTTGGTTTTGATACACAAAACACAAAGAGGGGGAAAACTGAGCATTAGGTGGCCAGCTTAATTAGAAAAGAAGTACAGTATATTACAGAATGGAGTACCGCACACTGTTTTACTCTTTCCGGTGACAGCAAAGACCTAACGGTCATCCAACAATAGTATAAATATGCGGCAGACAGAATATTCTTTGCTATTTAAAGGTAATTTTATTTAGTGATTCACTAAATAAATTTACCTTTAAATTGCAAAGAATATTCTGTGTGCCATATATTTATACTATATTAGAAAAGAAAGCAATAAAAAATAAATAAAATAAAAAACATATACACAGTCACACAGGGATTTTAGAACTTATATATCACAGCCAAAGTTACAAACATATTACTTTTGTCAAATACCAAAAATTACCTATTCACAGTCCCAAACAGAGACTGAATTACATAATAATGCATTTGAAAATAGACTTCGTCAGCTTTGAATGAATGAAGGTTCAACACATAAAAAAAAGAACAAGAGTGATGTTTATAAGCCAGAACAGACAAAAATAAGTAATTTCCCCAAGAAAGATTATAAAATGTATCTGCCCACTCGAGCTACCGTGGCCACCTGACACTCCTTACCCGTAAGGGAATCGCTGCTAGGTTTGCAAAACACAGTCTGCTGCTTGGACTGGTGAAATCTGATCACACGTATATAAAAGGAGTCTGGTTTCTGAAACAACCATAGTGGGAACCTGCACTGATTGCCGTGTAGTCAAGGGTTTAGAGACACAAAAAGTTGTATGGATTGGTACCCTATAGGAGAGCGATCTATGCGTGGAAGATCCTCCTTGTTATTGCATGGAAGCTGGTGTCCGGATGGCTTATGGTTCAACCTTTTAGCGTGAGTGATGCTCCGACTGGCAGCAAATCACTCGTGCGAGGGAACCACCAGTTTGAGGTCCGGAAATTTCGGCGTGTGACGTCACCGCACTCTGTATGGATGCCTTCAGGGGACAAAAACTATCCAACGTGTTTCTGAGCCAGTCGGGCTCCTTAGTCAGGGATGGTGAGATTTGTAAGTCCTGAGAATAAATAGGCCCTCGTTCCCATGACAACCACTGGTTTGTTATAACAAGGAGTGTTTAACCCCATTTGGTTTATGGGTTAATATTATGCATTAATCAAAGGCAAATAGTTTGCTCTCCTGATTTAAGCCATATGGGGCTAAACTGTTTAAATTTAAAAATCCATTTACTTTCTTTCCGTGACATTTCCTTAATGTAATTGCCACCTCTTTTGTTGGTGGGCACCTTTTCAATGCCTCCAAATATGGATCCCGCAAAGTTGCCCACATGATTTTGGGCATAATGGCGGGATAGTGGGAATCCCTCCAATTTTTTGTGTATATTATTGATGTGCTCTCTGATTCTAGTTTTTAGCTGTCTTTTTGTTCTCCCCACTGTCATGGAACCATGAACCAGACGTACAACAAGAGATAGGTGAAAATAAGAAGGCTTTATTGAAAATCAAGCCGTAGCTAAAGTCCAAACGGATGGCTAAACCGAAGCAGGGTCTTGCGTAGACGGAGGTCAGGAACCAGGAGGGTAGTCAGACGAAGCCAGGATCAGGAACCAACGGGGTAGTCAGACGAAGCCTGGATCAGGAACCAACGGGGTAGTCAGACGAAGCCAGGATCAGGAACCAACGGGGTAGTCAGACGAGGCCAGGATCAGGAACCAGAAGCAGCAGCAGTCTTTGAAGCATGTGCACACAGGAGGACCAAGCAAGGAACTGAAGCCACAGACCTTCTATATATATGAGCTAGGCATCCAGCTCCTCCCAGTGGGAAGGAGGAGCCGCAGGGTGGGAGGCTACAAGAAACCCAGAAACCAAGATGGCCGCCAGCACATGTCAAACGAAGGAGAACAGTGAGAAGGTAAGACCATGACACCCACGTATATTTTTTGGCAGGGACATCTTATATAGTATATGACTCCTGTGGTATTGCATGTCATGTAATGGTTGATTTTAAAAACTGAGTTTTTTTCTTTTATTTACATTATTGGTCCTTTTGTGAATTTTTTTTGTCAGTTTACAGTTGGCACATAATTTACAGGGATAAAAACCCTTCTTCATAGTTTGTTTATGTATGGGTGGTTTATTAATTGTGATAGAAGGTGCCACCAGGTTAGAAAGGTTTGGGGCCTTCTTAAATATGAATTTTGGATATTCTGTGATCATTTCACCAATTTGCTTGTCCTGTTTTAATATTTCCCAATGCCGTCTTAAAATTATTTTGCTAATGATGGGGATTTCAATGGTTTGCGGTCCTACGTGTTTGTCATCTTTTGATAATTTTGCTTTATCTTGCCTTGTGTTTTTCTGTAGTAACGCAGATTGATCAAGTCTAATAACTTGATCTGCGATTGGTACCATTTTTTTTTTATATTGTATCCCTTTTCCATGAATTTTTTAAAAAATTTTTGGGATTCTTCTCTGTAATCCCCATCATTGTTGCAGTTTCTCCCTGCTCGTATATATTGGCTATGTGGGATATTAATTAACCAAATTGGTAGGTGACCGCTATTGAGGGGTATAAAACTATTGGTGTCCGTGAGTTTGTGGTACTTTTTCGTATGGATGGACCTATCTACAATCAAAATCGTTAAGTCTAAAAATTAGTTTTTTACTCCAAGTAGGGCTAAAATTAAGATAAAAATAATTTTTATTTAAGCCAATTAAAAATTCTTCCAATAAAAATTCATCTCCCTTCCATATGAAAATCACGTCGTCAATAAAATGTTTCCAGAGGACCAGATACGCACGACTCTCGCCCGAGGCGCGGTAGGTAAGCTCCTCCCATCGACCCATATACAGGTTTGCGAAACTCGGTGCAAATCTGGCCTTTGATTAATGCATAATATTAACCCATAAACCAAACGGGGTTAAACACTCCTTGTTATAACAAACCAGTGGTTGTCATGGGAACAAGGGCCTATTTATTCTCAGGACTGACAAATCTCACCATCCCTGACAAAGGAGCCCGACTGGCTCAGAAACGCGTCGGATAGTTTTTGTCCCCTGAAGGCATACAGAGTGCGGTGACGTCACATGCCGAAATTCCCAGACCTCAAACTGGTGGTTCCCTCGCACGCGTGATTTGCTGCCGGCGGAGCATCACTCACGCTATAAGGTTGAACCAGAATCCATACGGACACAAGCTTCCCTGCAAACACCAGCTTCCCTGCAATAACAAGGAGGATCTTCCACACATAGATCGCTCTCCTATAAGGTACCAATCCATACAACTTTTTATTTGTGTCTCTAAACCCTTGACTACACCGCAATCAGCGCAGGTTCCCACTGGTTGTTTCAGAAACCAGAATCCTTTTATATACGTGCCCCAAGAAAGAGTCTCTGTAAATGTCTCCAAACCATATATGAGACTAGATTTCTATTGGCAATTATTTCCATATATGAAAATCTGAAGTGATGCATCGATTGATACCCATGCTTGTGTGAGAACATGCACACACACAAAAAAAAAAGTCCTTCTAATTTCTGGATCAAACACCTGTTGTGAATTATGCCGTTAATCTCCTTGTTAAGAACAGCACAAAAGTTGTGCAGAAAGTATTGAAACATTGAACAGTTGGCATATAAACGTTTAGAGAAGGTCACACACTAAGTTCACCTGTAAAGGTTAGAGTGCATTTTAGGTTCATCCTGAAAATTTCACCCACAAGCCAAATATCCCTAACTTTTTGTGAGTAGTGAATATTTGTTCTGACTCAAAATGTCTGTATAATAAGCCATTTGAATTTGCTTTAATAAAAATTTGTCTAAATACTGTAATGTACAGAACACCCACTGCACTGGGTGGTCTGCTTGGGGACTTGGTATTGTCTTTTATATGAAAGCAGCATTGTTCTTTTCAGAATGTTGTGTTGCTGTGCTAAAAATGCACCGGCAGAAGAGGGGAATAAAGGACAAAAAAAAAAAAAACTCATTCATCTCAAATACAGCACTACTATATACAGTATTTCCAATTTTAGTGAAATATAGAGTCACAAAAGAGAATGCAAGTAGCACTCATCAAGGGGCTTTCAGAGACAACCATCGCTGATTGTGCTTTGTTATATAAACTTTTTTTCACACCAAATGTCAGAGATCATTGATCGTGCTCCCTTGATGTCACTTCTTTCATGGTGGCTTAGTACAGTACACGTAGAACATGGTATTTCACAAATCACGTAATAATAAAACCCTGACCCTGAAGATGTATTTAATGTTCCTGCACAACATTTGAAGGGCCAATGTCATTGCAGTAAAGGAGTTTCCTCTAGGATATGCTTCCAAATGTGCAGTCGGCGGATATGCTATCGATGTCCAATCAGAAAGATTTCAACTGTTGTGACTTCTTTCATTTGCTAAAAAAAAAATTGGTAGTGGTGCTAAGGAAAGTGCTGTCAGCTTTACTTGGGTTTCTCCAAGGGTCACATTATCAGCTACCTATGATCATTGACTAGGGGTGTAGCTAAATGCTCATGGGCTCTGGCGCAAGAGTCCAGCTTGGGCCCCCTTCCCTTAGTCCTTTGTGGGCAGCAGGCAAAAATTGACAGGGCCCACCCCCCATGCCAAATTCTTGACCTAACCCCTTCTCTTCAGCCAGAGGTGTAAACTTGACCAGTATGCACTTTCTATAATACCAGTGTCTTCTTATGCAGCACAAGGGTCTTTGGGCCCCCTCAGGCTCCTAGCCCAGTAGCGACTGCTACGACTGCACCCCCTATAGCTACAACTCCTGTCATTGGCCAGGCATGCGGTTATCAGAGAAAGCTGGTTTGAGATGACAGGAATCGGAGCGGCACTATGCTTAGCACCTCAGCCTCGTTGTTTTAGTGATTGATGGTATTCACAGTCGTCAGAACCATGGCAAACAAAAATTTATGCATGTCATCTCTCTACTGAGGCAGACCCTCTAAACTTCTGATTTATCATAGAAATAGTAGATATTGGTCAGGTTCTGGACACTAACACACCTATCAATCTTCCTCATTTTTTAGCTGTAATTGGAAAAATATGACTGCATGGGCTCATGCACAGGAACGTGGTTTTTGTCCGCAAACAACCTGCATTTTTTGTGGGGCCGCAAAAGATGTGGACAGCACACCATGCTCTGTCCACATCCATATGTCCATAAAAAAAAAATATATCTATATATAGAACATGCCCTATAGGAGTGAAAAATAAAATGTCTGCAGGCTCTCAGCTGGTATCCGTGTTTTGCTGATCTACAAAACAGGCTATGGTTGTGTGCATGAGCCCTAAGGCTAAGTTCACATCTCATTCTTTGTTTATGCCTGGCCTGTATGTTTCTACATGTGAAAAACATGTCAAAAATGCATTCCACGACGTGTTGATTAATTAAGACACAATGTATGTCAGAGTATTGTACATTGGCATCAGTTTTGGTGTGATGAATGGGCAACATATGCATGTTGGATGCAGGTTGCATTTGAAGATGTAATAACTATACTTATACAATTTTAAGGATCACATGACAAAGTTGTGCTCACACAAAAAACGTATGTTTTTTCACTGAAGAACGATTACAAATGTATAGAAAAGTACGGTATATATTGTATGCATCTAAAAAATGTAAAGAATGAAAACAATGGATACATGTTTGAAAATTTTAAAGCACATACAGTGCCTTGCAAAAGTATATTCACCCCCCCTTGACTTTTTTCATGTTTTGGTGCCTCAGAACCTGGAATTAACATGGATTGTTTGAGGATTTGCATCATGTAATTTACTGAACACGCCCACAACTTTGAAGATGTTTTTTTTTTTATTGATCAGCAATCTTTAAGTCTGACCACAGATTTTCTATTGGATTAATATCCGGGTTTTGACTCGGCCATTCCAACACATTTATATGTTTTCCCTTAAACTACTCAAGTGTTGCTTTAGCAGTGTGTTTGGGGTCATTGTCCTGCTGAAATGTGAACCTCCGTCCTAGCCTCAAATCACACACAGAGTGGTACAGGTTTTGCTCAAGAATATCCCTGTATTTAGCACCATCCATCTTTACCTCAACTCTGACCAGTTTCCCAGTCCTGGCTGCTGAAAATCATCCCACAGCTTGATGCTGCTACCACCATGTTTCATTGTGGGGATGGTGTTCTTTGGTTGATGTGATGTGTTGGGTTTGCGCCAGACATAGCGTTTTTCTTGATGGCCGAAAAGTTCAATTTTAGTCTCATCAGACAAGAGCACCTTTCTTCATATATTTTTGGAGTCTCCCACATGCCTTTTCGCAAACTCACAACATGCCTTATTGTTTTTAGCTGAAAGTAATGGCTTTCTTCTGGCCACTCTGCCATAAAGCCCAACTCTATGGAGCATACGGTTTATTGTCATCCTATGTATAGAGATGTCGCGAACATAAAATTTTCCGTTGGCGAATGCAAATTTCTACAAATGTTCGCGAACGTGCAAACCGGGCAAACCGCCATTGACTTCTATAGACAAATTCTGGCCACAATAGTGATGGAAAAGTTGTTTCAAGGGGACTAACACCTGGACTGTGGCATGCCGGAGGGGGATCCATGGCAAAACTCCCATGGAAAATTACATAGTTGACGCAGAGTTGGATTTTAATTCATAAATAGCTACGCCCCTGGGGAATGCCATTAAAATGAAATCCATAAAACAATGGCGCAATCGTGTTTTTCTTTTAATCTCGCCCCATTTACATTTTTTCCCAGTTTACCACCGAAAACTAAAATGGAAAATGGCTACTTTCTTTCCCCAAAAAAACAAACCCTCATTTGGGTACCTGAACTGAAAAGTAAAATGTGGATGTAAAATAAAAATTATTTTTTAAAAAAAATAACCCCAGTCCTGAGGGGGTGAAACTAGACTTGCACAGTAAGCTCACAGCGCAGTACGCGCTCACTTCCCCTATGCACCGAGACCACTGTCCCTCTGGGTGTCGCTGTGTGGATCACTAAACACTAATAGCGGAACTTTCCTTCACACACAACATGGCGTAATGCTCCCGTCGTGTGCACAGGAGTAATCGGCGTTCGCCACACGCAGTATGGCCGCAAATTTGGTTTTGAACTGCTGCATCCTTTCCGACTTTCGGCAATTTAGTAACATTTCCGCCACTTTCTGCTTATACCGGGGGTCTAGTAGCGTGGCCACCCAGTACAGGTCGTTCTCCTTCATCCTTTTTATACGAGGGTCCCTCAACAGACATGACAGCATGAAAGACCCCATTTGCACAAGGTTGGATCACGAGCTACTCACTTCCCGTTCCTCCTCCTCACTGATGTAACATAGTACATAACATAGTACATAAGGCCAAAAAAAGACATTTGTCCATCCAGTTCGGCCTGTCATCCTGCAAGTTGATCCAGAGGATGGCAAAAAAAAAAAACTGTGAGGTAGAAGCCAATTTTCCTCACTTTAGGGGAATAAAAATTCCTTCCCGACTCCAATCAGGCAATCAGAATAAATCCCTGGATCAACGACCCCTCTCTAGTAGCTATAGCCTGTAATATTATTACGCTCCAGAAATACATCCAGGCCCCTCTTGAATTCCTTTATTTTACTCACCATCACCACCTCCTCAGGCAGAGAGTTCCATAGTCTCACTGCTCTTACCATAAAGAATCCTCTTCTATGTTTGTGTACAAACCTTCTTTCCTCCAGACGCATAGGATGTCCCCTCGTCACAGTCACCGTCCTGGGAATAAATAGATGACGGGATAGATCTCTGTACTGACCCCTGATATATTTATACATAGTAATTAGATCTCCACTCAGTCGTCTTTTTTCTAAAGTGAATAACCCTAATTTTGATAATCTTTCAGGGTACTGTAGTTGCCCCATTCCAGTTATTACTTTAGTTGCCCTCCTCTGGAACCTCTCCAGCTCTGCTATGTCTGATTTGTTCACTGGAGCCCAGAACTGTACACAGTACTCCATGTGTGGTCTGACTAATGATTTGTAAAGTGGTAGGACTATGTCATTGTTCTTCCCCCCAGCCACGTACAACACCACGGGTCCCAGATAGGTGACAACAACGAGCACCCTGGAATGCCTGCTTTGGTTGGTCTTCCTCCTCCTCAAAGCCACATTCCTCCTCTGACTCCTCTCCCTCATACTCCTCTTGCAGGTCCGGCAAGCGATGATGACAAGGCTGTTTCTGGTGGTGATGGTGACCGCAACTTTTCCTCTTCCTCTTCACGCTCATCTACAGCCTGATCCAGCACTCTTCGCAGGGCACGCTCCAGGAAGAAAACAAATGGGATGAGGTCGCTGATGGTGCCTTCGGTGCGACTGACTAGGTTTGTCACCTCCTCAAAAGGACGCATGAGCCTACAGGCATTGCGCATGAGCGTCCAGTAACGTGGCAAAAAAATTCCCAGCTCCGCAGAGGCTGTCCTAGCACCCCGGTCATACAAATACTTGTCGATGGCTTTTTCTTGTTGGAGCAGGCGGTCGAACATTAGGAGTGTTGAATTCCAACGTGTCGGGCTGTCGCAAATCAAGCGCCTCACTGGCATATTGTTTCGGCGCTGAATGTCCGAAAAGTGCGCCATGGCCATGTAGGAACGCCCGAGAAATGGCTACACACCTTCCTGGCCTGCTTGAGGACGTCCTGTAAGCCTGGGTACTTAGACACAAAGTGTTGTATGATGAGATTCAACACATATGCCATGCACGGCACATGTGACAACTTGCCCAAATTCAATGCCGCCAACAAATTGCTTCCATTGTCACACACCACTTTCCTAATTTCCAGTTGGTGCGGGGTCAGCCACTGATCCACTTGTGTGTTCAGGGCGGACAGGAGTGCTGGTCTGGTGTGGCTCTCTGCTTTCAGGCAAGTCAACCCCAAGACAGTGTGACACTGTCGTATCTGGGATGTGGAATAGCCCCTGGGGAGCTGGGGGGATTCAGTTGATGTGCAGCCAGACGCCGCAGCAGAAGAGGACTCAGCCGAGGAGGTTATGGAAGAGGATGGAGTAGGAGGAGTAGAGGAGGTGGCAGTAGGCCTGTCTGCAAGTCGCGGCGGTGTCACCAACTCCGCTGCAGAGCCACGCATTCCATGCTTGGCAGCCATCAGCAGGTTGACCCAATGCGCAGTGTATGTGATATACCTGCCCTGACCGTGCGTTGCAGACCAGGTATCAGTAGTCAGATGACCCTTGTCCCCACACTGTTTGCCAGGAGATGTCCAATGACATTCCTCTTTTTCACTGTCACTGAGCTAGATGGTTTGGGATTGCCT